>NC_056744.1:1126017091-1126129591 GCF_019279795.1 Protopterus annectens
ACGGCCGGGGAGAGTTCCGCGGGGCCGGCCTGGAACGGAGCAAGGTCCCCCGAGAGGCTCTGAGGGCACGGGGGACACAGAACTATCCGGCAGCCTCCGGTAGATACCTAGCTCGGGAGGGAGAGCTCTCCCGCCCCGGTAGAAGCGGAAGCCCGGAGGGAAGTCCGGTCCCCACGGAAGTCTGGAAGGGAGCGAGGGGCCGAAATCGACCGGGCTGGGAGAGCTCCCGCCGGGGAGAGGAGCGTCCGGACCTCGGCCCCTTCCGGGACGGAAGTCCAGAAGGGAGAGAGGGGCCGAAAACGGCCGGGCTTGGAGAGCTCCAAGACAGAAGTCTCAGTAGGAAACTGGTGTCTTGTGGGGAAGTATAATGGAGAAAGAAGCATAAAGCTTTAGAATCCTTTTTTTTTCCTAAGTCCTGGGTTAAGAAGGGACTGTATCAAGGAATTTCCAGGGCAGATAAGCCTAAAAGGAGGAACAAGCCTTGAAGATGTCCCAGCAGTATGAAGTTTGGAAGATATTCCTGCTGCCAGATCAAGGAAGGGAAGGGAACTGCTGAGTGAAACTTGCATACCTGTGTGTTGAAAACTTATAATATGACTAAATAATAACATATTTTAAAACATACTGTGAAGAACTTCTACAAGGAGTAACTGTACTTGTTAAAGCTGTTGTAAAGAGATGGACTTTATAATATACATTGTTTGCCATAAGAAAGTAATCTTTTTCTACTGCCCAGCATAAATTAAAATATTACTTCTGAAAAACCTGCTTCAGAAACTGGTTTATTACCGTCTATACTACTACACACTACAATAAGTTACAATAACATAGCAGAATGTATTAGATGTGCTTATCTGCTGAGAAATTCCAGATTTTATCCTTACTCATTTCTACTGGACATAACTACATTTGCTGCACTCATCTTTATTTCTGAATCCTGACACAACAGTGTAAGAAACTTCTCTGGAAGATTTTCAGTCCATATATGTCTAGTTAATCACTGTATATTAATCAGATCAGACAATAGTAGTAGAAGTAGCAAACTTAAACTCGTCTTAAGTAAAAAAAAATATAAAAAATATATAATTGTACAGAATTACTAAGTATTCAAAATAATCCAAGCAATGCAGGCAGCCTGTTTCCAGTCAAAAATCCTTTACTGAGTATACAGACAAGCGATCCAAGTAAAACAAAAATAGAGTAATAGTTCCCTCATAAGCTTTCTAAAAATAAATATATATACTGTTTATCAGGCAAGGGAGTGGTTTATTGTGCTGTAAAACAAAGTGTTATTGGTACACATGTTAAATTCACATCCCTTACCCCATCAGTGTGACATTCGAGCTGGTCCTGCCCTACTTAGTAGCTGTCATAATAATATAATGCTTATGTACTTTAAATAAAATGTATAATGATGTGGTACCCCTTATTTAACCAGATTATTCTGTAGATTATTGATTATTAAGTAGATTATTAAATCTGAGATTTTATCCAAGACAATATACTACATGGCTGGAAATATATCAACCTTAGTCCATTTGGCAATCAAAAATATATATAAATATATACATATACACTTTGCATGTAAAAAAATCAATTGTAAAAATCATATTCTATTTTCATAACCTATTGTTAACAAAGATCGCTTTCGTCCTTCTAGACTTTTTCAGGTCCATGTACAAGAAAGCTAAAAATTATCTATAAAGACATTATTGTATAATTAGTTAGTATTGTTAGTACACATAATTTTGAAGAAAGTGGAAACAAGAGAACAAGAAAAAGAAAAAATAATAAGAAAAAATGTATGATGATAGAAACAAAATATACACTTAAATTACAACTGATTTAAAATTTAAAAACTTCAAAAAAAAACATTTTAAAAATTTAAAAAATTTAAAACACCTACCCCATCAGGTACCTCCCATAGCAATCCTAAGCATATTGCAGAGACCTTTAATACCTTCTTTACTGAAACTGTTTACTCTTTAGCCAGCTCACTACCCCTCCCTGTAAATACTAGTCTGACTCCCACTACAATTACCTCTCTTCCATCATTTCATCTACAATCAGTACCCACTTCCCTCATTTGCCATCTCCTTGGAAAACTTAAACCATGCACCCCCTCTATTGATCTGCTACATGCTGAATATCTACAAATTGCTGCTAAAGCAATAGCATATCCTATCTCCATTCTAATAAACAGAACAATTACTGAAGGCACAATCCCATCAGTCTGGAAAATCTCCCATATTATCCCTCTTCATAAGGGCAGTAACTCTACTGAACTCTCTAACTATCGCCCAATAGCATTACTCTCCCCGCTAGCAAAAATCATGGAGAAATGTATCCACCACCTACTACAAAATAACATACTAGCAAACTATCAACATGGTTTCAGGCCATTCCACAGCACCACCACTGCCCTCTTATCCTTATCGGACTGTCTCAACAAACATCGCAATAACAATACTCTTTCTTCTGCTCTCTTTATCGACCTCTCAAAAGCCTTCGATATGGTAAACCAGCAGATACTTCTGAGTATACTTAAGTCCCTCTCTCTTTACACTCAGGCACTAAAATGGTTCAACTCCTATTTAGAAAACAGAAAACAAGCAGTACCTTGGGAGATTAACCTATCCACCCCTTCTTTCTGTTACATTGGGTGTCCCTCAAGGCTCCATCTTGGGCCCTCTTCTATTTTCACTCTTTATCAATGATCTAAACATGAATAATCCACAAGCCACCTGCATACAATATGCAGATGACTCAACATTAATATGCTCCGCTTCATCCATTTCTGAACTGCAGTCCCTCACCCAAGCAACATTTAACATGGTTGAGAATTGGTTCCTCCAACGTTGCCTCCTCCTAAACCCCCAAAAAACAAACTATTGTTCTTTACTCCTACACAAAAGTCCTCCCCCCTCCACCTCACAGTAACATCAAAGAATGACACTGTCATATCTCCTGACCCTACCACCAAAATCTTAGGGATAACTATAGATGACAACTTCACCTTTGATACCCATATCAATACTACAATAAAGTCATTGAACAGAAAACTAGGCTCTCTCTATAGGCTAAAACAGTTTCTTACTCCAAAAGCTAGAACTACAATTGCCCATACCCATCTTATCTCTACCCTCCTCTACGCCTATCCCATTTATACTAACTTATTGAAAAACAACCTCAACAAGCGTAATACCTCCTACAATAACATTGCCAGATTTGCCACTGGAACCCCATTTAGAACCCACCACTGTCACAATCTCAAACATATAGGATGGCTGGATCTACCTAATCAGCTTCTCTTTCATCAGCTTATTACTGCCCATAAAACCCTTCATCACCCTAGCAATACTCCTATACTAACTACCCTCATCTCCCCTACAATAATCTTAAAACCCTACGCTCATCAAGGAAACTTCTAGTATTCACCACAAAATCCAATAACAGGGCTGGTGACTCTCTATTCTCCAACACAGTAGGGAAAACCTGGAACCAGCTCCCTAGTGAACTAACCTCCCTCTCCTCTACACCACTTTTCAAAAAGCTACTTAAAACATACCTCAAGACTCGCTGGCTTTGCCCTTGTACCAACCCAGACTAAAAAGCTGCTGCCTACTACTCTCACCTTCACTATTCATTGTACTACTGTACTGCCAGTACCTCTCATTAACCTTACAGCTTATGTGCAGTTAGCTATCTAACTCTGTACTTACTGAGTCTTTCTATATAACCCAACTCAGAGTTTTACCTGCTGTCTTAGCTGTCAACAGTATGTATGAGTCTTCAACATCTGTATCATCATAATCCTGCTGTATCAGATTAACCTTGCTTTTATATCAAGTACCACAAAAAGAAAACGCTGTAAACACGAACACCACCAAAGGCAAAACAGCTGATACCAGTCCGGTAACCTCCACCACAAGAATTGCTCACAATAAGGTGCTGTTGTTCCAAACACAGTTTATTAACGTCAACAGAAGTATAAACATATCATATCATCGAAAAAATACGACTTCATCAGATGCTTTTATATCAACTTAATCCTGCTCTTAACTGCACCACTAAAGAATTGTATCTTAAACTGCTTGCTCATCACTCTATATACGTACTTCAAGTTAATGTATACTATTCTTCCCTTTTTAATTGCTGTTAAGTTCCTGATCTCTAAATCTATGATTTTAATGCTCTTTAGTCTTATAAGGATACTCTACAAGTTGTTTACAAATGTGTTCTAGGATTACAAATATATTGTTTTTATTATGTTTATGTTTTTTTCATCTATGTTGGAGCTTTTCTCCCCGGGCCTCCACTGAAAATGGACATGTATCCAGTTGGATTAGCCCGGTCAACAAATGTAAAATAAAATAAATAAATAAAAAAAATAAAAATGGTACTTAAAACAAACTGGTAGAATAAAATAAAATTAGTCATGTAAACAATGTGGCAATTTTCTAAGTTTCAGTACACTTAATTGAACAGTAGTAGTTTAGTCCAGGCTTCCTAAAAGAGTTCAGCTTTAATTGCCACACGAGTTCATGTTTCTCCAGAATATTCGGGATGTTACCTTCAAGATCACCCATGTCTATACGATCCAGAATCTGGAACTTAAAGCAGGTGCATCTTTTATGAAGAGAAAGGTGTTTGGCTAGTGCATTATTTTTACATCCAGAGCGGATTTCTGACAGATGACATGAAATCCTACGCTTGAGTTTATTTACAGTCTTGCCCACATAGAATGCATCACATTCATTGAACTGTGCCCTGTAAATTACTTTTGTAGTTACAGTCACCCCCTGTACTGGTCTTAATGATTTTCTTTAAATAAGGGCAACAAAAACTATCACCTTGCTGTATAAATATACAAAATGTGCAATTAGTTTCATATCTTTTAGTGTTACTCTCATATGGTCTAGGTTTAAATTCAACAAAACTTCTAATGTTCCTGGCCTTCCTATAAACAAAGGATGGGGCTTCACCTAAGATGTTAATCAGAAAAGGGTTTCCTGTGACAATGTCCCAGTTTTCTTCAGTAACATTTTTGATACTGTGATAATCCAAAGTGTATTTCAGAATGCAGCTATTTTTACATTTGTTATTCTCTGTGGAAATTCTTAACATTCTCCTACTGGGGAGGATGAGTGAAGGTGCTTCAGTCCTTTTCAGTTCTATAATGGGTTCCAGTATGTTTTTTAACATCGGACTTTCATAGCCTCTCACTAGAAAATCATTCTCTAAGTTGTTCAGGTTAATCAAAAATGGTTCCATCTTTGTGGTAATTCTAGCTAATCTATAGCCCTGGGACTTCACTACATTATATTTGGTTTGTGTAGGATGTAGACTTTTACTGTGGAGTAATAAGTTAACCCTTGTTGGTTTTCTGAATAGATCAGTGGTGATTCTGTTATTGTAGGTGTCCTTGGAAATCTGCACATCTAAGAAAGTGACATATCTAAGAAAGTGACTGAAGTATAGTTATGGGAAGAGGTTAACTTACGGAAGGGGGTTGTTTGATTGAGGTAAGTGATAAAATCTCCAAGCTGCAAGGTGTCACCTTCCCACACAATAAATCTGTCATCAATAAAACGTAAATTGCATGTGTCATGCTGCATGTAGTCTGTGTTGTTTAACACAAAGTCCTCATCCCACTTGCCCAGGGCTATGTTAACTATGCTGGGAGCCATGGCAGCCCCCATTGCTATACCAGTTTTTTGTTTGTAGTGTTTGCCATTAAAAGTAAAGAAATTGAAGTCCAGTACAAGATTAATGAGCTTGCTTAACTTTTGCAGTTGTGCCCGTGTACCTTGATTATATTTCTTAAAAGACTCCATAGCTGCTGTTATACAGTAATTGTGAGGGAGCACTGTGTATAAGGATTCCACATCAGAAGTTAATAAAATACGGTCAGCTTCCACTGTAATATTTTTTATTTTCCTCAAAAAATCCATCGAATCTCTTATGTATGACTTATTCTTTTCTGCTAAAGATTTCAGCAAGTAATCAAGGTAAATGACTGTGGCTTCAGTAAAGGAACCTCCACTTGCTATCACCGGTCTATAAGGTGGGTCTTACCTGTTCTTGTGTGGCTTTGGTATTCCAAAAAAGTAAGGTAAACGTGGGCATGCGTTACATAAATAATTATAAAGATTTTCAGTAATACGTTTTTCTTCCCATAATTTGGTGAGATTACTGTTCCATAAATCATATGCTCTTTCTATAACAATAGGTTATGAAAATAGAATATGATTTTTACATTTGATTTTTTACATGCAAAGTGTATATGTATATATTTTTATATATTTTTTGATTGCCAAATGGACAAGGTTGATATATTTCCAGTCATGTAGTATATTGTCTTGGATAAAATCACAGACTTAATAATCTACTAAATAAGTGGTAAATTTGATCTGGGACACCCCTCCCAGTCTGGTGTTCACTCTGCTTAATACAGAGAGAACATTTGAGAAGGCCAACCCACTTAGATTCTTAACCTCTGCTCCTCCTTCCTCTCTACCACTCTCCTTGTACTGTACTAAAAAAAAATGCACTTTATTTTGCTTTTGCCTCTTCTTAAAGTACTCAATTGTATTTATTCTGCTGCATTTATTACTGTTTGGTAGTAGCCTGATTAAATTGTAACTGTTATTCTAAGCCTTTTGGTTTAAGCACTTGGGCTTTGGACCAGTTGTTTTGCATTAAGAAGGTTTGTAGTCTGCACTTTTCTGACAGGACAGGTAGCTTTCATCCTTCTAAATTGGGAATTGCTTATTGAAGTCTCAGGGTCTGTTATTCTAAAAGTGTATTAGTTCTGGTTTAAGCACTTGGTCTTCAGGCCACTTATTTTACATTAAGAAGGTTTGTGGTCTGCACTCTTGTGGGAGGAGAGGTTAGATTCTGCCCTTCTCAGCTGGGAATTTCTGGTTAAAGGATTATTGTGGCTGCTTATTTGAACTGTTTCTTTCTGAAATTGGTGCACCTAGTTTGCTGTAGCATAGATTAGATTCAGGCATGCTGAATCTAGCTTTGTTTGTATAACTTGAGCACTAATCCAGGCCATCTTTTTTTGGAGAAGATTCCCCTGCACCCTAGTGGCAGGAGTGTGCAGTTAGAACTTGTCCGATTGAAGAATGCTGGAACAGGGCTCAATTTTGAGCTTTTTTACTGGTTAATTGGGTAATTTGTTTAAACCAGTTTGCTCATTTTCTATTGTTATATAAAAAAATTGCACTTTATTCATCTGCTTTTACTGTATGTGTTTCTTCCTACTTTATTGCATTTATTCTGCTGCATTTATTACTGCTTGTTAGTAGCCTGATTAAATTGTAACTGTTATTCTAAGCCTTTGGTTGAAGCACTTGGGCTTCATACCAGTTGTTTTACAATAAGAATGTTTGTGGTCTGCACTGTTGTGGCTGGACAGATAGCTCAAATCCTCCTAAGTTGGGAGTTGCTGATTGACGGCTTAGTGTCTGTTATTCTAAGAGTGTATTAGTTCTGGTTTAAGCACTTGGGCTTCGGGACAGTTATTTTACATTAAGAAGGTGTGGTCTGCACTCTTGTGGGAGGAGAGGGAAGTTGCTGCCCTTCTGAGCTGGGAGTTTCTAGTTAAAGGCTTACTGTGCCTGTTTATTTGAACTGTTTCTTTCTGAAATTGGAATGCCTTGTTTGCTGTAGCATAGACTAAATTCAGACCTGCTGAATCTAGCTTTGTTTGTATAACTTAAGCACTAATCTAGACCATCTTTTTTTGAGAAGGTTCCCCTGCATCCTAGTGGCAGGAGTGTGCAGTTAGAACTTGTCTGATCAAAGACTGCTGGAACGGGGCTCAGTTTTTAGCTTTTTATTGGTTAATTTGTTTAAATCAGTTTGCTCATTTGCTACTGTTATATAAAAAAACTACACTTTATGCATCGCCGCTTAGCTACGGTTAAAGTATTTCTGGCGCCATAAAGTCTGCTCTTCAAATTTTCCCTTAGAAATAGCCAGTATTTTAGTTTTAGCAGTCAAATCTGTTTCTTTGAGCTCAGCATTCATTCAGAACTCACTGTAAGCACTAAATAAGCTACAAATTACTTCAGCACTCAACTTTCCTCACTTGTCTAGAGGAAAACCGTTTTTAGTACTTAATAAATAAGCACCTATCCAGGCATGTCTAAGGGTCAGCTCCCGGTGTTTTCTCCTGTCTACCTGATGGATCTGGGCATCTTGGGGCAATGCAGCAATTGCTTCATGTACAGAGACAACCCTCTCCTCCTACCACCCAACACTACAACCTGTGATAGATGCACTTATATAGCCAAACTGGAAACAAAGTTCTCTTCACCCAAGATTGGACTAGACAGTCAAAAGGAGAAGGTAAACACTTGCACCACACCACGCTCATCACATAGTCCCCCAAAACCTACACCACCAAAACACACACATAGCAACACAAAACACACACCTACATTTGCTGAGACTCTCAATACAAATCTGCTCAAGCAACAGAGAACTCCACAGCAGAAACACATGCAACCTCCACTCCCCCAACACAACCCAAATGACACATAGCCCACAAACTCAGTGTGCCACTCAACCACAGCCCATAAGGCATAACAACATACCCAACACTCTAGTCATAGGTGACTCTATAGGCAGGCACACTGATGTTCCACTCACCAGGCTAAACAAGGAGAAAGTTACTGTCAGCTGCCTGTCGGGTGCCAGGATCCATTACATAACGTATGCACTCAGGTCACTCCACAACAAGTACAAATATGACTCTGTCATTGTCCATGTTGGTGTGAATGACCTGAGACGTACCTCCTTGGACTACATGAAAAGATACATGGAGGAGCTCTCCGATCTTGTAGTCCAGGCAGGTATGACCCTAGCCTTGAGTAGCATCCTGCCATCACGCCAAATGATACCACAGTACAAGGACAAAATGATTGACTTGAACAATTGGCTAAGCTTCTGGTGTCATTCTAAGGGGATCCAGTATCCGTCTGCCTGGGATGACATGATCGACAGACCACGATGCTTTTCCAGAAATGGCCTGCACCTGTCGCCCTTGGGATTCCGGATACTGGCTAAGGCTCTTGCCACCCATGTAGTGCCTTTTTAGGCAAAGTTCATATGACAAATTCACCAACATAGCAGGTACAAGCAAGCAAAATCCGAGGGTAATGCTACTCAATACTAGAAGTCTAAACCTCAAAATGCATTCACCCAGGGCACTCCTTAAAATGGAGAACACTGACATCTGTGCAGTGACAGAGACCTAGTTCAAAGCTCCAGGGAGCACCCCTGCATTACCAGGCTATAATTTATACCACACCTTTTGGCCACCTAACCTGGACTGAAACACTAAAGGTGAAGGCGTGTCCATATTCATTAAGGATATCCACACCTTCAGACTAGTTGCTCAGCATAATGCATCCGAGATTATCCAAGTGCAACTAACTCTGGGCAAGACCGCAATCCAAATTGTAACTTGCTACAGATCCCCCACCATGCCCCACGATTCCTACACCTCATTTCTTGATACACTGGAAAATATTAGGGTACAACCCAACACCCTAATAATTGGCGATTTCAACTACCCCACCATTAACTGGGAAAACTACTCATGTACCAACTCGTTTGCTCAACGTTTTCTGGAATTCATAAATTCCAATGCCTTGGATCAATTTATCCACACCCCCACCAGGGGCAGCAACAACCTAGACCTGGTCATTACCAACAAGGGTGACCGGTGTTCCAAACCAGAGGTCAATTTCTCGTTGGTCAGATCTGACCACAAGCTAATCAGCCTAGACATCCACATCCCGCCCCCACCCCCCATTAGGGAAACCACCGTAAAAATGTCTCCAAAGCCAACTTCACACTTCTTAAGACACAGGTGGTGAACTTCACAACACCCATGCAGACAGACAATAGAGGTACGACTGCTGAATCCTACACAAATGCACTTTATAAGCACTTACACAAGTGCATGGATCGTGCTATCCCTAACAGAACCAAGATGCTATCCTCCAAAAAAAGGAAGCCACTCTGGTGGTACCCTCCAAAAAAAGGAAGCCACTCTGGTGGTCCCCTGTCATAAACAAACTCTACAACAGAAGAAAGAAACTGTTGCAAAAAAGAGTAAAATACCATGACTGGAAGAACTCCCTGGTCAGCCTCAGTAAGAAGCTGAGATCCCTCATAAAATCCTTCAAAGCCAGTTATGAAAACAAAATTGCCACTGATTCTAAAGACATCCACAAAGCATTTTATAGCTATGTCAAGAATCTCAATGGCAACATTCAGATCTCCTCTGAGTTACAGCACAATGGCACTAAATATACAGAACTAACTGATATTGCCAGCATCCTGGCAGATAGGTTCAGTGCTAACTTTACCCCCCCCCCCAAATGGCCCATCCCTATACCAGAAGAATGCAAAGTTCCTGTAATCATAGCTGCATAGGTAAAAACCACACTCTTCAAAAGCCAAGAATACAGCATCCATGGGATCTGACAACATTCCAGGCTGCGTTCTACATGAACTACAGAATGAACTGGCACCCCACCTAAGCACCATGTTCAATCATAGCCTCACTTCAGGCTTTGTGCCCACTGAATGGCGCACAGCAACGGTTATCCCACTCCACAAAGGGTGAGCCACCATGGACCCTGGGAACTACCGCCCCATTAGCCTAATGAGCCTGGTCTGCAAGGCCTTGGAACATACTCATCATGGAACTTATAAACAAAGACATTGGTAATCTCCAAACTCTGGACCCCACCCAGTTCGGGTTTGTAAAAGGCAGATCATGTCTCCTAAACCTGACTGACTTCTTTGAAACAGTCACCAAAGCCATAGACCAGGGTAAGGTGGTTCACACAGCCTATCTGTATCTCGCCAAGGCTTTTGACACCATCCCCCACTCTGGAATTATAGATAAACTCACTAAACTAGGTATAAATCCCTATGTCACAAGATGGTTGCCGACTGGCTCACTGACAGAACCCACACTGTGAAAGTAGCAGACTCCAAATCTGACTTCAGACCAGTAACAACTGGAGTACCACAGGGTTCAGTCCTGGGTCCTCTCTTGTTTTCTCCTTCTTTTCTGAAGTACAGGCTAACACAGAAGGTCTTTGGCTAACAAAGTTTGCAGATGACTGCAAACTAGGAGCCATAACTGAAACTCCTAATGATGTAGACATCCTACAGAAGGGGTTCACGGAGACAGATGTCAAAGCCATGGCCTCAAGCTCAATGCCAAAAAGTGTATTGTCATCCCCTTTGGTAAAAACTCTGTATCCATGAGCTACCACATAGGTGGTAGTCTACTTAACACAGAAAGTGTGATAAGAGACCTTGGGACACAGGTGGACAGTAGTCTCTCCTTTGATAATCACATTGCCACAGTAGTCAGGAAATCCTTCTAAGTGACACACCTCATCAAAAAATGTTTCTCATCCAGGAAAAAAGAGGTCATTGTTCCCTTCTACTCGTCACTCATTAGACCCATTATAGAGTACAACACCCCTTTTGGTATGTACCTCACAAGACATCTACAACAACTGGAAAGACTGCAGAAATACCTCACAAAGAGGAGTACTGGCCTCAAACAGATGCCCTACACAGACAGTCTCAAAAAACTCCAGCTTTACTCCATCGCATATCGTCTACTCAGAGGCGATCTCTGCCTATCATACAAAGCTATGTCAAACCCAGAGCTGTTGGACATGCTCCAATTAAATCCCAATCCCTCTGAGCTACAAGCTCTAGGGACCTAAACCTTGCCACCACAATAAACAGAACATGCTGGAGGGATAGATTCCTGTCCCAGAGACTTCCTATACTCTGGAACAAACTACCTATCTATATCAAACAAAGCTCCTCATTAGCACTCTTCAAGAAAAATCTTGATGATTGGATGGGAAATAGGAAATTCACCCCGGGGATCACCTCTGTGGCTCTGCTTGACAGGGGCACAGGAAAATTATTTTCTTGGGTGGTGAAAGCCAGTGTACCTTTTTGGCTAGGCTTGTAAAGGCCCTAGGGCTGATAGCCTAGTACCTACTTATGAACCACATCATTATACATTTTATTTAAAGTACATATGGGTTATATTATTATGACAGCTACTAAGTAGAACAGGACCAGCTCGAATGTCACACTGAAGGAGGAAGGGATGTGAATTTAACATGTGTACCAATAACACTTTGTTTTACAGCACAATAAACCACTCCCTTGCCTATATATATATATTTAGAAAGCTTGTGAGGAAACTATTACTCTATTTTTGTTTTACTTGGATCGCTTGTCTGTGTACTTAATAAAGGATTTTCGACTGGAAACAGACTGCCTGCCTTGCCTGGATTACTTTTGAATACTTAGTAATTCTGTACAATTATATATTTTTTATAAATTTTTTTTTTTTTTTTTTTTTTACTTAAGATGAGTTTAAGTTCGCTACTTCTACTACTATTGTCTGAGCTGATTAATATACAGTGATTAACTAGAGCTATATGGACTGAAAATCGTCCACACCGAGAAGTTTCTTACACTGTTTTGTTTTTGGACTCACTATACTTGTTTAGTGGGTTGTTTTGAGACTTCAGGGATACCACAGAGATTACTTGTTTTTTTTTTTGTAGGTACTTTGGTTTCTGAGAGCAAGGTTTTTGTTCAGTCAAAGGATCCCTGAATTGGTGTGGAATTCCAGCATTTTAAAACATGGATAATGACAGACTAAAAGATTTATTAACTGTACCTATCTGGAATGATACAGAAGCAGATCAGATGCAAACGGATGCAGAAAATGGACATGGAAGAATGGACCCAGAAAATATGAATTCAGAGACTTTTTCTAAACTAGAAGAGCAACTGTAACACATGCAGGGTCTCTTCTGGGAACACATTTATTTACAATAAAGCATAGATAAGAAGAGACTACCCAGGGGACTTAGATTAAACAAAAGACCAACGTGGAAAAGTATGGATGATTCACTTTCTAAGGAATGGGAAGATATTTTAGAGGATGCCAGCTACAAACTTATTTGTCTGCTAGTAAGGAACAACCTTAGTGTACAGGAAGCTACAAAGGCTATCACATCTTTAAACACAACATTGGAAAATGAGAACCACAATGACCTAGATGCTAAATTTGAGCTGCTTAAAGAAAGAGTGAAAGGATATGAGCAGTCCATTAAAGACAGAAAGATTAATAAAATGAAATAAGATCAACTTGACAAAGATGATCCTGGGAGACTTACTAGGAGGTACAATAATAATAATAACAATAGGAAAACCAACAACAGACAAGGTTTTAGTTATAAAAGGGGATACAAAGGAATGTATAACCATCCCAGCAGACATCAATGGGATTCCCCCAGGGGAGATCCTCACACAAAACCACGCAGGGGCACAATACAGGACTACCAGGAGGCTGTTCCCCCAATATCTCATTCCCCACCATTCCAATCCCTTTTACATCACAGCAGGATCAGGACAGGAACATAAGCTACAGAGGCAACCAGAACTGACAGAGAGTTCTACAGGACAAATTACAGGACTACCAGGACAACCGGGACCACAGACAATCCAGCTAACAGGAGCAGCAGCACCTTCACAGAGACCAGTTTCTTCAGGAAGACCAATATCGACAGCATAGACATCAACCACCACACCAATACCAAAGCCAGCACCAGTACAAGAACAAGAATGACGACGACCACCAGAGCTTGTCGTTCTTACCAGGTTCCCTCCTACCACAACCACAGCGAGGAATAGTAGTACAACCCACCGAGATTACAGAAAGCATAGGAGGAATTCCAGAGGTCTCAGACTCTATCCACAAACCCCCAGGGAGACAGGAGAACCACTAGTGGACAAGGGTGAGGGAAATACAATACCTGGACAATCCCGACTGGAACACCCGACTACAACCCAGGTCCCAGGCTCAGACAGCGGAACCAGCCACAACAACAGATACAATAACAACAATAATAGGTGTCACAATAACAGGTGCTCCACTTATCTGGAACAACTCTGTTAAAGCACAGACTGAAGATGAAAAATGTGTGTTGTCCAAAGGACTTACTTTTGTACTAAGCTGCAAGAGTGAGGTTGCTCAGGTACTGATAGACCTTAAAATGTTTGTGAGGAAGCTCAACTTAAGGTACAGTTTCATGGTAAATGTAATGACATTGAAAATAAGCCTACTGATGAAACTATAAAAAGACATAGCAGCTACTGTCCACCACTACATCAAACATTAGCTGCTTTCAAAGTGAAATGTGAGCTGGATATCAAGAAACTCCTTAAAAAAACCTCCTAAGAAAAAACTTTATAACTTAACACAGGGAAAAAGAAAAGCATTGACTGAGCTAGGCAATGATAAATCCAGGCATGTAATGAAGGCAGATAAGGGAGGAGGTATACTTGTGACTGATACCACTAGCTATAACCAAAAGATAGAGAACATGCTGGGGGATAACAGATTTTATGAGTTATTTACCATGGATGACATAAAAAGAGCATATGATTTATGGAACACTAATCTCACCACATTATGGGAAGAAAAACTTATTACTGAAAATCTTTATAATTATTTATGGAGACCATGCCCACGTTTACTATACTTTTTTGGAATACCAAAGCCACACAAGAACAGATAAGACCCACCTTATAGACCGGTGGTAGCAAGTGGAGGTTCCCTTACTGAAGCCACAGCCATTTACCTTGATTACTTGCTGAAACCTTTAGCAGAAAAGAATAAGTCATACATAAGAGATTCAATGGATTTTTTGAGGACAATAAAAAACATTACAGTGAAAGCTGACAGTATTTTATTAACTACTGATGTGGAATCCTTATACACAGTGCTCCCTCACAATTACTATATAAGAGCAGCTATGAAGTCGTTTAAGAAACATAATCAAGGTACACAGGTACAACTGCAAAAGTAAGCAAGCTCATTAATCTTGTACTGGACTTCAATTTCTTTACTTTCAATGCCAAACACTACAAACAAAAACTGGTATAGTAATGGGGGCTGCCATGGCTCCCAGCATAGCTAACATAGCCCTGAGCAAGTGGGAGGAGGACTTTGTGTTAAACAACACAGACTACATGCAGCATATCACATGCTATTTACGTTTCAATGATGACATCTTTATTGTGTGGGAAGGTGACACCTTGCAGCTTGGAGATTTTATCACTTATCTCAATCAAACAACCCCCTTCCTGAAGTTTACTTCTTTTATAGCTATACTTCAACCACTTTCTTAGATATGCAGATTTCCAAGGACACCAACAATAAAGTACAGTTGTGTACACTTACCATAAATGTAGATGTTTGAGTGTATTCACTGTTGCAGTCATCACTTTTGGGTTATCTGCTTGCAGTAGCCCTCAGTCAGCCTGATTAACAAAGTCTTGGGTCCTGCGTCGGTTGCTGTCCCTTCTTCCATGACGTCAGGTTGTCAGGGGTATAAAACATGCAGCCGACGCCATTACATCAGTTTTTCTTGCCCCAGATGTCAGGTGCCCCCTTAATGGGAAGCAATTAAATCTATAAATATACAAGGTTATACCTCCAACAAAAAAGTAAATACACCAAAAAGCTTTTGAAGATAGGAAAGGAAAGTAGAGGTATATCCAAAAAAAAAGAAGGGGGCTGGAGGGGTGGTAACAAGGACTGCAACAGTGAATACACTCAAACATCTACATTTATGCTAAGAGTACAAAACTGTACTATATTCTTCGTGTTTCACTGTTGCAGTCATCACTTTTGGGTAGATTCCCAAACCTAAGGATGGGAGGAGGAATTTAAATAGAAGTAGGACCAGCTAAAAGATCCTGCAAGACTGCAGTGGCAAAGCCAGCTCTGGATTTAGAGAAAATTTGCAGATGGTAATGCTTGGTGAAAAGTATGTACAGAACTCCAGGTAGCAGCTTCTAGGATGTCCCTGGTAGGGACGCCTCTGAGAAAGGCTGTAGAGGTAGATGCAGCTCTGGTAGAGTGGGGTCTGATCCCCTGTGGGATAGGTTTTCCATGGTGTTTATAGCAGAAATTAATGCAATGGCCTATCCATTTGGAAATGGTTTGCTTTGAAATAGCCTTCCCCTCTGCCCCTGCAGCAAATGCCACCAGCAGTTGATCAGATTTCCTTTGAGGTTTAGTTCTGTCCAAGTAGAATCTAAGTTGTCTGTGCACGTCTAAGGAGTGCAGAATCTGTTCCCCTTTGTTCTGTGGATTAGGAAAGAAGGTTGGCAAATGTATGGACTGATTAAGGGCCACACTGAATACCACCTTGGGCATGAAGGAGGGATTGGTCCTGAGGGACACCCTGTCTGCATGAAAGATGATGAAAGTCTCCACTGCCATGAGGCCTATAATTCAGATACCCTTCTTGCTGAAGTTATTGCTAAAAGGAAAGCGGTTTTCCAAGAAAGGAATTTTAAGTTCGCAGTGGCAGCTGGCTCGAAAGGAGGAAGGGTGAGCTTTTCCAATACAAAGTTGAGGTCCCAGGCTGGAGTTGGAGCTCTCCTGGGTGGTCGTAGATTTTTGGCCCCTCTGAGGAACTGCTTAAGCAGTGAATGAATGAAGAGGGGTGGTTCTGTGTTATAACTAGCCGAGATGGCTGAGGCGTGAATTTTGATGGAGGAGAAAGACAGGCTCTTATGAAGCATCTCAGTTAAGTATTGCAAAATCTGAGGTAAATTAGGCACTGTTGTGCTCTTCCCCTGAGCTTGGTTCCAGACACAAAATCTTTTCCATTTTTCAGCATAAGACTTTCTGGTGCTAGGCCTCCTTGCCTCTAAAATGATATCCATCACTGGTTTACTGGGGATGGTAAAGGAGAAATTATGTAATTAGCCAGGCTGCTAGATTCAGTGTTTGAAGTTGAGGGTGCATAATTTGGTTCTCCTGCTGAGACAATAAAGTAGCAGCCTGAGGCAGGTGCCATGGGGCCCACAGTGACACACTGCGCAAGAGGGGGTATCAGTGTTGGCGTGGCCAGTCTGGTGCAATCAAAATCGACCTTGGTTTGTCTTGTTTGATCTTTAGTAGTACTTTGGAGAGCAGAGGCAGAGGAGGAAAGGCATAAAGTGATAGGTTTTTCCAGATGAAGGACAGAGCATCCACTTTCCTAGCTTGTTTGTGGGGAGTCCGTGTGCAGAATTTGTCCAACTGATGGTTTTGGGGGGTGGCAAACAGGTCTATATCTGAGCTCCCTCACTTGCTTGTCAACATGTTGAAAATCCTTAGTTCCAGTTTCCATTCATTTGGGTCCATGAGGTTTCTGCTTAGTTCGTCTGCCAGAGTATTTAGTTTTCCTGGCAGGAATTGAGCTTGTAAATGTAACTGATAGCTCAGGGCTGTGTTCCACAATGCCATGGCTTGTCTGCAGAGGGGGTAAGAATGTGTACCCCCCTGCTTGTTTATGTACCACATAACAGTGGTGTTGTCTGTCTTTATCATTAATTGTGCTGGAAGAATGTGGTCCTTGAAGGCTGTCAGAGCATTCTGTACAGCTAACATTTCTTTTTGATTGATATGCAGGTGCATTTGACTTGGGTTCCATTTGCCCTGAATGCACTTCCCTGCCATGTGGGCCCCCCATGCATAGTCTGATGTGTCTGTTGTTAAGGTTTGGGCGGCAGAGGGCAGTGAGAATGGTAGTCCCCTGTTTTGGTGGCAGGCCTCTGACCACCAAAGGAACTCTAGGCGTAGGCAAGGTATGATAGGAATCATTGTTTCTAGATCTTGTGAATGTTGAGACCATAGGCTTTTGAGATACAATTGCAGTTTCCTCATATGCAGCCTTGCATATGGAATTAGAAAAATGCAGGAGGCCATGAACCCCAAGGCTTGCAGTATTTGCCTTGCAGATAACTGTGTTTTTGTGGCCACTTGTGTTAGATTTTATGAATATAAATCTGAAATTAATTATGTTGTAAATATGCTGAAAGAAAAGGCTTGCTTAAATGCAGAAACAAAGTTTAGTAATATGTGATCAGCAGTCATACTAAATGACCATGGCTTGGAAAAGGAATCTGCTGAATGGACATTCTTCCCTTACAGACTCAAAACAGGATGTATGCAAGAGCAAAAATACAAAATCTGCTTTTAAAGAATGGGCATTTTTCCCTTACAGACTCAAAACAGGATGTATGCAAGAACAAAAATGCAAAATCTGCTTTTAAAGAACAATGACATGTTATTCTGCATGGAAAAACAGGATATGGTACAAGAACAGATGTTTTTTATACAAAGATCCAAATAAAATACAGGATGTTCACAATGTCAGAAAAGCTGATCTCTGACAATGTGTTTTCTCAAAAATATGTTTTTACAGGATATGCTTATCAGCATTGGCACAAGAACATATGCTCATATACACAGATCCAAATAGAATACAGAACAATGTGTTTCCTCAAAAATATGTTTTTCTACATGGACATCAGGACACTGTTACAGGATATTCACACTGTCAGAAAAACTGGTCTCTTACAAGACATTGTTAAACAAGGAAGCTTAGTATTGTTTCTACAGGACTAAAACTGTATATAAAGAGCTGTATAAATCCAGCTATGTTAGAGGTATGGTAGGGACACAAGTCCTAAGGTAAATGTTATATCTCTCACATCATCTGTACTATATGAGAAGTAAAGTTGGAACAGTACTTTTAAGCTGTAACGTGTTTCCGTTTGGTTTATTATAAAAAGTTATTTGTTACTGCTCTCTAAAGTTGATGCTGCAAAGTATATTCTCTCATCAGTGTATATTCTGCAAGTTTCTGTATGCAACAGACTGTGAATGCAAATATAACTAGACTTTGAATTTTAGCAGAATCCAGCCAGCAAGACTGAGTGTCTTAAGAACACTTCAAATCCATCCCACAGCAAGAAGCAGCAAGCAGTAAGCAAGTAAATCTCAAAATATTTTTTCAATGGCGAGGCAGCTGAGTGACTAGCTCCATGTAATTTTTTCAATGGCAAGCTAGCCTGTATTTGAACCTACAATCTGCATTCAAACACAGGAGGAGTGATGGTAAGCCCTGCAGAGGGTCACTTCAGTTAAATTGCAGTAACTAACATTTGTACGTATGTGTAAATTCTAAACAGAAGTATTCCAGTTTATGCAGCTTGCAGTAGTAAAGTTTTTTAGACGTCTACAATCTGGAGTGAGACTAGTTCAAGAAATTCGCAGTGCCATAAATTCTTCAAGAAAAGGGGGATATCCACTAGCCCAATAGTTCACTGCCTGTTGTGCTTTCCCAGCTTCTCAAGTGACTTTGAAAAATTTCCAGCCATCTGCAACAACAGCCTGATCACCTGTTTTCTTGCTCACTGGTAAGACTTTTTTCTACGTCACATTTTTTAGTATGGTTGCTATTTGATAGTTTGGATATTAAACAGTATGGATATTTTCATGCATAATTTAAGCAAATGTAAAAAAATGCTATGTTGGTATACACAGCACATTAGTAAATGTAAAACCTTATTAGGGCAGGTTGATAGTAAGGATGGTATCTCAAAGAAAACCATGTGAAAAATGACAAATGTTTATTGTGTGCTTCAACAAAAACTGCATTTTGTGTATTATGTCATAAAATAATATTGCATCATATTGCGAAAAAAATAGACTGTAAAGACAGATCTGAAGAATTAACTAAGGGTAAAGTGTTTCCATTACATTCTGATGTTGAACAGTTATGTCCTGTCACAACATGTGAGTCAAATCAGTTACTGATAGAACCCCTAGTACATTTTGTTATAAAGCAATGTAGTAAACTTCTAAAAGACAGACGCAATGAGTTCAGGAAGCTTAGACAAGTTATACACACATCTTTTCAAAAGTGCATAGGAGTTTCAAATTCAGCAGAACAGCTTACTAAAAAATGTCGGAAAGACCATGCAACATTTCAGGAAATTCAACAGCAGTTGCAGGATAAAGGAAATAAATTAGCTGAACTGACAAAGACTGGGAACTTCCTGCATACACAGTTAATCTGTGCAAAAGAAATATATTTTATAATATGTTTATGTTTTGAAAATGGTTAAACATACATGGTAGGATGGTAGGATCTGATGTCTGGACAAATCATTCTTAAATGTTTTACTTTCATTCAGTTAAAGCAAGACATCTATCAGTACTACAGTAAAGTAAAGCATATGAATGCCATTCATTAGCATAGTCTAAAAGGTAAACAAAACTGTTCTAGTGCATAAAATTAAATAAAAATAGATGAGCAAAAATTTAAAGTCACAAGACATGACATGCTTGTATAAAGATATACATACACAAGACAGACATGCATGTGTGTTCTTTTCATCTAGAGTACATCTGTTACAATACACAAGAATAACAGGCAGACAACAGCAAATATAAATAATATAAATATAAATGTGTTGGTTAAACTAATATCTATTCTGTTTTTTACAATTTGTTTATAATTATATAGTAACACCAAACAGTTAAAGTTCTGAATTTTAAAAAAAAAATCACAGATGGTATTAGTCAAACAGTTTTTGTAAAATTAATGGCAGGACAGTTAAATAGATAAAAAAAAAAAATACTGAAATCCATGTAAGGTAATTGTAAAATGATGTCTATTTTTGTTGTATAAATGCATAATTATGCAAATCACAATCACATTAAAGGAAAAATGCCAAAAGAATTAACTATAATTTACAGAGTATAAAATGTGAGCTCAGACCTTCCTAGACTGAATGAATAGTTACAGGAAATGCTGGAAAGATAAGATAAACAACAAGACTGATTGCCAGGCAAGTAGCTTGAGTTTTTCTAAAGCATCATTGTTATTAAAACATAATTGTTAAAATGTTTACAGGCAACACTGTTTAGTAATTGTCATAAAATGCCACAATTGTGCATAGATGTCACTGATAATCTGTTTGCAAGTAAATGTTAAAAGGACAAAAAAACCCCAGTTGCATCAAGTACAGCCAGCAAATGGGCTATAGTATATATATACAGTTCAAATCAATTGTGCAGGTGGGTGTAAATACCTACTAGAGGTAATATACAGTGAAAGCTTTATTTAGTAACCTAATAAAATAAATGTATAACCAAAGTGTTGGGCTGACATGCATTCTATTCTCACAGCATAAAGCAGATAAACAATAGTGCTGAAGTACTACAGGGGGAGGGGCACTTTCTCAGTTTTACACTGACTGTATAAGCAGTACTGCACAAGGGTCTGAAATAAAGTTACAGAGAAAATAAACAACAAGGGTCTGAAATAAAGCTACAGAAAAAATAAACAACAAGGGTCTGAAATAAAGCTACATAAAAATAAATAACAAGGGTCTAAAATAAAGCTACAGGAAAAATATCTCATTCCTTCTTGACAATACTCTTTTAGGGAGAGGAAAGAACAGGTATTAGTGTATTAGAAATACTGGTAAACTGGATTAAACATGACAGGATAAAATATTTTACAAGTTGTTAATAGCTATCATAATGGTTATTATTGTATTGTTTAGAATTAAATTGTATTTACAACCTGTTAAATTGTAAAGCTATACAAGAGATGGTTTAAAAAACAAGAGATGATTTAAAATGGCTTTATTAAAGCTATACAAGAGAGAATAAAGATGTGCAAAATGCATAAATGTTTCTAATAACAAGAATGGTCACTATTTTTAATATGTTTTTGGCAAAACAATGTTGGTATAAAAAAGCATGAATATTTTTAATAATTGTTGAGTATGTAGTTTAAAATAACAGGACATATGAATTTGGTATCAGTTCCACTAGATATTTCTAAAGAGACAAACATTTTCCAAGATTTTGCTCAATATTAATGCTATTAAATTTGTAAAATTAGACTAAATGTACTTTACAATCTTTGTATATACAAATGCAGAAGAATTCAGTACAAATGATAATCTTTGTGTGTACAAATGCAGAAGAATTCAGTACAAATTAAATGAATGTCTAGTAATGAATATGTGTGAAAAAAACATATTTAAAAAAGTGGGTCCAGTATACCTAGTAAATTAAAATGCATAAATAGCAAACAGTCTGTGTAAATACATACTGTACAGGATACATCGTAATAAGTTCAAAACAAATTTGTCAAGTTGTAATATCACTGGTTTTACCCCAGTAAAATAATTGCTTTCAAATATTTATTATCTAAGCCCAGTTCAGTACTTTACCAAGATGTTTAATGGGCAGTTCAAAGACATGACCACAATGTTATGGTTAAAATGACATTGAAATTGTGTGTTTTCAGTAGTGTATAAATGCTTGCAGTAGCACATAGTTATTGTCTCTTATAGTTAATTCAACAGTTGCAAAGAGTTAATGAAACAGTTCTAAGTCATAAATGAAATTCTATGATTGCAAAAGAATAAATTGATCATGTTAAAAAAAAAATAACATTAAAGCAGACACAGCTCATAACTGATAAAAAATATTTTCACAGAATGGTCTGCAAAAGAAAAAGTTGTTAAATACATTCAGTTTTGGTAGTAATACTTTAATATCATTGTATTAACTATGTAAAATTGCATTTTGATTTGTTGTATCAAACTAAAGGTTTGTTTCTTGTGTTTTCTATATAAAATGTTTTGAGTATGTTTAACAACAGAGGGAATTGTTAGATTTTATGAATATAAATCTGAAATTAATTATGTTGTAAATATGCTGAAAGAAAAGGCTTGCTTAAATGCAGAAACAAAGTTTAGTAATATGTGATCAGCAGTCATACTAAATGACCATGGCTTGGAAAAGGAATCTGCTGAATGGACATTCTTCCCTTACAGACTCAAAACAGGATGTATGCAAGAGCAAAAATACAAAATCTGCTTTTAAAGAATGGACTTTTTTTCCTTACAGACTCAAAACAGGATGTATGCAAGAACAAAAATGCAAAATCTGCTTTTAAAGAACAATGACATGTTATTCTGCATGGAAAAACAGGATATGGTACAAGAACAGATGTTTTTTATACAAAGATCCAAATAAAATACAGGATGTTCACAATGTCAGAAAAGCTGATCTCTGACAATGTGTTTTCTCAAAAATATGTTTTTACAGGATATGCTTATCAGCATTGGCACAAGAACATATGCTCATATACACAGATCCAAATAGAATACAGAACAATGTGTTTCCTCAAAAATATGTTTTTCTACATGGACATCAGGACACTGTTACAGGATATTCACACTGTCAGAAAAGCTGGTCTCCTACAAGACATTGTTAAACAAGGAAGCTTAGTATTGTTTCTACAGGACTAAAACTGTATATAAAGAGCTGTATAAATCCAGCTATGTTAGAGGTATGGTAGGGACACAAGTCCTAAGGTAAATGTTATATCTCTCACATCATCTGTACTATATGAGAAGTAAAGTTGGAACAGTACTTTTAAGCTGTAACGTGTTTCCATTTGGTTTATTATAAAAAGTTATTTGTTACTGCTCTCTAAAGTTGATGCTGCAAAGTATATTCTCTCATCAGTGTATATTCTGCAAGTTTCTGTATGCAACAGACTGTGAATGCAAATATAACTAGACTTTGAATTTTAGCAGAATCTAGCCAGCAAGACTGAGTGTCTTAAGAACACTTCAAATCTATCCCACAGCAAAAAGCAGCAAGTAAGCAGAGAGAGCTCAAAATATTTTTTCAACTTGTTTGAAGTAGGTTGTCAAATGAATCAGTTTCTCTGGCGTGAGGAAAGCCATCTGGGAAGTTGTATTCAAGCTTGCTCCCAGGAATATAATTTGTTGACAGGGTACCAGGTGTGATTTACTTTTGTTTATAGTGTACCCCAGACAAGCCAGTACCCTTTGAACAAAGGCCAGATGATTCAAAAGTATGTCCTAGCTTTCTGCCTGAATTAGACAATCATCCAGATATGGGTATATTTGAATATTTTTTTGCCTGCAGAATGCAATGACTGGAGCTAGGCACTTTGTGAATACCCTTGGCACAGTAGATAAGTCAAAGGGCAGTGCAGAGAAATGATAGTTCATGTGAACTCCTTTGAAGCATAGGTATCTTCTGCAAGACTCCCTGATAGGGATGTGCAGGTATGCTTCTTTTAAATCTAGTGTTGCCAACCATGCATCTTTGCCTAGCATAGGAAGCAGCTGGTGAAGAGTCAGAATCTTGAATTTTGGAATCACTAGAAAGGTATTTAGAGTAGAAAGGTCCAGGACAGGATGCCATGTATTGCCTTTTCTGGGTACCAGGAAAAGTCTCGAATAGAACTCGTGTCCCTTTTCCTCTTCTGGTACCAAATGAATAGCCCCCATGCTTAAGAGAGAGAATACTTGATTTTGGGCCTCTGCTCACTGATTTGGGGGTAGATCTGGCCACCCACTTGGTGTTGGTAAGGTGTGGAAGTAAAATCTGTATCCTTGGGACACTATATTTAAAACCCATTTGTCCTGGGTAATGAGTTCCCAGTTTTTGGCCTGCAGACCAATCTTTCCGCCTAAAGGAGCATTCAGTTGGGAAATGCTTGGAAGTTTTAGAAGCAAGTCATTGAGACTGTTTTCCATAGGGGGGAGTCATACTACTCCCTGATTTGGGTGCGGACACTCCCCACTGCTTAGTCTTGTATGTCCCCTGGGACTGAAACCTGGGGTTTCTGCTATATCTGGGTTTGGCTTGAGAAGACCTTGAAGAAGCTGGAAAGGACCCATTCTTAGAGGGCCAGTGCCTACTAAATCTAGGAGGCTGAACTTGTAAGAAATCTTTAACAGTTTGCATAGATTTAGCTTTATCTTCCATCTTTTTAAGAACTTCCTCAGCCTTGTTGCCAAACAGGCGGTCCAAATTTAAGGAAGCATCCAACAATTTAGCTTTAACGTGATCAGGTAAAGAGTGCCCCTTAAGCCAAGCATGCCTTCTGAGCACAGAACCAGTAACAGCAGCCCTGCAAGAGGCCTCTAAAGAATCAAATCCACATTGCAAAGTATGTTTTCCAACCTGTTTAGCAGAATGCATTAAATCCTGTAATTCTTTATTTTCTGCACGGTCAGGAATCAACATCATTTTCTGTTTAAGCAATCCAATAATATGTTGCTGATACTTTAACATATGAAACTGGCAGTTTAAGGCCCTAATGGCCAAGGATGCAGAAGTGTAAACCTTCTTACCCTATCTACCCAGCGCCCCGGAGTCTCTATCAGAAGGGGTAGGATTTTTAGCAGTAGAAGCCTTAATGCCCTTGGGTCCCTGCGAAATAGTCTCTGGATCCGCAATAGGATTTTTTAAAATGGAACTTGTGTGAATCAGGAACCCTGTAATATCTGTCAGGTTTTCTGGGGGCCGGAAGCAAGGAGTCAGGGGCCAAAGAGTGAGGGGCCAAACTAGATTCCGAAAAGGTATTATCAACAATGTCTAGTACAGGAGGAATAGCTAAAGGCCTATGCTGAGGCAGGAGTAAGAAATCCCTAAGCCTCTTTTTTGAATCAGAAAAATCCTGGCTTTCCCAGTGGAAATGCTCCCTTAGAGTATGTAAGGTTTCACCAAAAGAAAAATCCTCTGGAGGGGAAGCAGAGGGAATAGAGTCCTCTGTATCAGAATCCTCATAAGTAGATAAGGGCAAATCCAAATCATCAGAAGAATCAGAAAAATCAGAATCCTGGTCAGAAGATTCATAAACAACTTCAGTCCTAGGTCTCTTAGAAGGGGGAGGCTGGCTTTCTCTGATTAAAGTTATAAGATCTTCAGCCATTCTTATCATTTGTTTTTTAGTCATAGAGGCCTGAGCATGCGGCCTGGGCATAGGTTTTTTAGGCATGGTTCAAGATTTAGGCCTAAAAGAAGAAAGAGGCATCGGTTTAATATGCAAGTCCATAGGCCTGAATACACCCTCAGAAGCCAGTGCCTGCACAGCGGCTCCGGACCCTTCCAAGGTAGAGGCATCCGCAGGTTCTATAGCTGAAGAATCTCGTGGCATACCGGACTCAGAATGGGTCTCAGTAGAGGCCTGCAAATTAGAAGTAGCGGGTATCAGGGGCTGCAAAAGCACCTCACAGAGTACCAGCGAACTGGTGACTGGCTTAGGAGAAGCGACGTCGGCGGTTTTGGACCTCGGCAGCCTGTCTCTGTCTTTAGCCTTGTGTATTTTCGGAATCCCGGTAGTCAGATGGCTAACCAACGACATTTCTGGATAATTAAGCCAAGAACCGAAATATTTAGAGGCGAAAATATACCGACAACGGATAGTGCTCTGATTATATAAAGCATAAAACTGACAGCATGGTACATCGTGGTCAGGGTCTAAGCAAGGAATACAGTACGAATTAAAATCTTTATGAGGTATTTGCTTTCCACAAGTATTGCAATTATTAACTTTTAATGACATCGGTAAGGAGCAAGAAAAAGTTTCCCAACAGGGTACTTAGCTTTAGTTGAAGGCTTCAGTTCTGAAACTCGAAAACGAAAATTTCAGGAGTCGGCCAACCGGCACTTGCTAACTACTTCTGCTTCGGGCACCGCACGGCAAGAAAGACTGGTGTAATGGCATCGGCTGCATGTTTTATACTCCTGACGACCTGACGTCATGGAAGAAGTGACAGCAGCCAACGCAGGACCCAAGACTTTGTTAATCAGGCCGACTGAGGGCTACTGCAAGCAGATAACCCAAAAGTGATGACTGCAACAGTGAAACATGAAGAACATCAGAATTACCACTGAACTATTCAGAAAACCAACGAGGGTTAACTTTTTACTCCACAGTAAAAGTCTACATCCTACAAAAAAACAAGTATAATGTAGTGAAGTCCCAGAGCTATAGATTAGCTAGAATTACCACAGTGATGGAACCATTTTTGAGAAACCTGAACAACTTAGGAAATGATTTTCTAGTGAGAGGCTATGAAAGTCAAATGTTAAAAAACATCCTGGAACCCATTATAGAACTGAAAAAGACTGAAGCACCTTCACTCAAACTCCCCAGCAATGGAATGTTAAGAAATGCAAAAATAGCTGCATCCTGACATAAACTTTGGATTATCACAGTATCAAAAATTGTTATTGAAGAAAACGGGGATATTGTCACAGGAAACCCTCTTCTGATTAACATCTTAAGTGAAGCCCCATCCTTTGTTTATAGGAATGCCAGGAACATTAGAAGTTTTATTGAATTTAAACCTAGACCACATGAGAGAAACACTAAAATATGTGAAACTAATTGTCCATTTCGTATACTTATACAACAAGGTGAGAGTTTTTATTGCCCTTATTTAAAGAAAATCATTAAGACCAGTGCAGGGGGTGACTATAACACTACAAATGTAATTTACAGGGCACAGTGCAACGAATGTGATGCATTCTATGTGGGCAAGACTGTAAATAAACTCAAGCGAAGAATTTCATGTCATCTGTCAGAAATCTGATCTGGATGTAAAAATAATACACTAGCCAAACACCTTTCTCTTCATAAAAGAAACACAGGCTTTAAGTTCCAGATCCTGGATTGCATAGACATGGGTGACCTCGAAGCTGAACTCTTTTAGGATACCTGGACTAAACTACTACTGTTCAATTAAAAGTGTACTGGAACTTAGAAAATTGCTACATTGTTTACATGACTAATTTTATTTTATTCTACCAGTTGGTTTTAAATACCATTTTAAATCAGTTGTAATTTAACTGTATATTTTGTTTCCATCATCATACATTTTTTCTTATTATTTTTTCTTTTTCTGGTTCTCTATTTTCCACTTTATTGAAAATGATGTGTAATAACAAAACTAACTAATTATAAAATATTATTTGTATACATAGTTTTTAGATCTGAAAAAGTCTAGAAGGACAAAAGCGATCTTTGTTAACAATAGGTTATGAAAAATAGAATATGATGTTTACAATTGAGTTTTACATGCAAAATGTATATGTATATATTTATATATATTTTTTTGATTGCCAAATGGACTAAGGTTGATATATTTCTAGCCATGTAGTATATTGTCTTGGATAAAATCACAGACTTAATAAACTACTTGGTAATCTGGTCAAATAAGGGGTACCACATCATTATACATTTTATTTAAAGTAAATAAGGATTATATTATTATGACAACTACTAAGTAGGGCAGGACCAGCTCGAATGTCACACTGATGGGGGAAGGGATGTGAATTTAACATGTGTACCAATAACACTTTGTTTTACAGCACAATAAATCACTCCCTTGCCTGATAAAAAGTATATATATATATATATATATATATATATATATATATATATATATTTAGAAAGCTTGTGAGGAAACTATTACTCTATTTTTGTTTTACTTAGATCGCTTGTCTGTGTACTTAATAAAGGATTTTCGACTGGAAACAGACTGCCTGCCTTGCTTGGATTACTTTCGAATAGGTTCCCGAGGGCATCTATAAGCCTAGCCCGAATGTGTTGGCTTTCGCCGCCCCCTTAGATTAGTTCCCTGTGCCTTTGTCCAGCAGAGCCATTAGTTCCATGTGCCTCTGTCCAGCAGAGCCACTGCAGTGATCCCCAGGGTAATTTTTCTGTTTCTCATCCACTCATCAAGGTATCTCTTGAAGAGTGTCAGTGAGGGGCTCTGCCTAATGTAGATTGGAATCCTGTTTCAAAGCATGGGGGAGTCTCTGGGACAGGAATCTATCCCTCCAGCACGTCCTATTTATGACTGTGGTGAGGTTTACATTCCTCGAGTGTGTGACTCTTGGGGATTTGTTTTTTTTTTAGGTGGAGCATGTCCATCAATTCTGGGTTGGACATGGCCTTGTGTGTCAGGCAGAGATCACCTCTGAGTAAGCAGTATGCAACCGAGTACAGCTGGAGTTCCTTTAGTTGGGCTGCATAGGGCATCTGTTTGAGGCCAGTAATCCTCTTGGTGAGGTACTTCTGTGGTCTTTCCAGCTGTTGCAGGTGTATTGTAAGGTACATCCCAAATTGGGCATTGTACTCTGTGATGGGTCTGATGAGTAGAGGGGCACAATAACCTCTTTTGATCTAGATGCGAACCCTTTTGTGATTACGTGGGCCACATAGAAGGTTTTTCTAACCACCTTGCAATATGATTATCAAAGGAGAGATTACCGTCTACTTGGGTTCTCAGGTCCCTTATTACATTTTCTGTATTTAGGGGACTACCACGTATGTGGTAGTTCGCGGGTACTTTGTTTTTTTTCCAAAGGGGATGACTATGCACTTTTTGGCATTTAGCTTGAGGCCATGATTTTGACACCAGGTATCCGTCTCAGTTAGACCCTTCTGGAGGATGTCTGTATCAGCCGAAGAGTCAATTATGCCTCCCATTTTGCAGTCGTCTGCGAACTTGGTCAGCCGTAGTCCTCCTGTGCTTGCCTGTACCTCTGAGAAGTATATACCAAACAGGAGGGGTCGCAGGACTGAGCCCTGGGGGACGCCACTTGTAACCGGTTTAGAGTCGGACCTAGAGCCTGCAACTCTCACTGTGTGGGTTCTATCAGTGAGCCATTGGCAACCCATCTCATGACGAAGGGGTTTATGTTCAGGCTGGTGAGCTTGTCTATAATACCAGAATGAGGAATGGTGTTGAAAGCCTTTGCGAGGTCTAGGTAGGCTGTGTGGACCTCCTTTCCCTCATCTAAAGCCTTGGTAACTGTCTCAAAGAAGTCCCCCAGGTTTATGAGGCATGATCTGCCCTTAACAAAGCCAAACTGGGTAGGGTCCAATGTTTGGAGGTTCCCAATGTCTCTGTTAATGAGTTCCATGATGATGCGCTTCATAGCCTTGCAGACCAGGCTAGTCAGGCTTATAGGGCGATAGTTCCTAGGGTCTGCTGTGGCTCCTGCTTTGTGGAGCAGGATAACTGCTGCTGTGCGCCACTCTATGGGTATGTAGCCTGTAGAGAGGCTGAGTTTCAAAAGTGTGTTTAGGTGAGGGGTTAGTTCATTTTGGAGCTCGTGTAAGACACAGCCTGGGACAGCGTCCGGTCCCATTGAAGCTGTGTTTTTGGCTTTGGATAGGGCTATTTTAACCTGTGTGTCACTGATTGCCAGGGCTCTACATTCTTCTGGTATGGTTATGGGCCATTTAGGGGGTGAGAGGAGGGCTGAAGTTTGCACTAAACCTGTCTGCCAGAATGTTGGCAATATCAGTTGGTTCAGTGTATTTTGTGCCATTCTTCACTAACTCAGAGCAGATCTGAGAGTTTCCCCTTAGGTTCTTGACATAGCTAAAGAACAAATTGTGGTTATCTTTGGAGTCCTTGGAAATTTTTCTTTCGAAGCTAGCCTTGGATGATTTTATGAGGGATCATAGTTTCTTGCTGATACTGATCAGGGATGTCTTCCCTTCTTGGGATTTTACTCTTTTCTGTGCTAGTTTCCTCCTTCTATTGTATAGCTTATTTATGGCAGGGGTCCACCAGACTGGTTTCCTTTTCTTGGAGGAGTGAGACTTGGTTTTGCTTGGGATAGCACAATCCATGTATTCTTGCAGGTGCTCATAGAGTGCCTTTGAAAGGGATTCAGCAGCTTGGACAGTGTTGTCCTTTAGCAGGGGGGCTTGTGAACCTTTCCACCTCGGTTTTAAGTAATGTGAAATTTGCTTTTGAAAGGTTTTTCACTGTGGTTTCCTTGTCCAGGAGTGGGGGCGGAATGTGGATATCCTGAGTGATTTGTTTATGGTCAGATCTAACCAGTGAAGGGTTGACCTCCGGTGTGGAACACCGGTCACCCACGTGGGTGATGAGCAGGTCAAATATGTTGTCACCTCTGGTGGGAATGTTGACCAGTTGATCCAGGGCATTTGAGTTTATAAATTCTAGGAAATGTTGGGCAAGGGAGTTAGTACTTGAGTAGTTCTCCCAGTTAATATTTGGGTAACTGAAATCGCCCAATATTAGGGTGTTTGGTAGGACCGTTATGTTTCCCAGTGTTTCCAGAAATGCGGAATGGGAGTCCTGGGACATGGTGAGTGATCGAGCATGTCATCCCAGGCAGACAGACAATGGATCCCCTTTGAATGATACCAGAAACTTAGCCAATTGTTGAAATTGATAATTTTTTCTTTATACAGTGGTATCATTCTTGGTGAGGGCAGAATACTGCTCAGGGTCAGGGTCATACCGGCCTGGGCTACGTGATCAGAGAGCTCTTCCATGTCTTTTTTCATGTAGTCCAGGGAGGTACGGCTCAGGTCATTCACACCAACATGGTCATTCACACCAACATGGACAATGACAGTCGTATTTGTACTTGTTCTGGAGTGACCTGAGTGCTTGTATTATATGGCAGATCCTGGCACCTGACAGGCAGCTAACAGTAACCTTCTCCTTATTCAGCCTAGTGAGGGGGATGCCAGTGTGCCTGAGTATAGAGTCATCTATTACTAGTGTGCTGGGTATGTTATTTTGCCTTAAGGGCTGTGAGTGCATGGCAGACTGGTTTTGTGATGTATGTGTTTCATGGTTTGTGTTGGGGGGTGGAGGTTGCTTGGATGCCTGCTTTGGAGGTCTCTGTTGCTTTTGCAGATTTTTATTTAGAGCCTTTGAGTATGTTTTCATGTATTTATGTGTGTTTTTTGCTGGTGTTGGTTTAATGGGTCTATGTGAGACTGGTGGTGTGATGCAAGTATTTCCCTTCTCCTCTTGACTGTCTGATTCAGTCTTGGGATAAGACAGCTTAGCCTCCAGTTTATCTGTATAATTGCATCTCTCACATGTATTAGTGGTTGGTGGTAGGAGGAGAAGGTTTTCTGTGTACATGAGGCAGTTGTAACATTGCCTCAAAATGCCCAGATTCACCAGTTGGACTGGAGAGTACACCTGAAACTGACCTATGGAAATGCCTGGATAGGTACAGTGAACTGTTTTACTGACTGGCTGGTAAGGTCGAATAGAGAGCCTTGTCCTTCTGTACAGTATAGGGGGGTCTAGTGCTAGGATTTATAAGTGCTTGCTATGAGCTTTGAGCAAGTGCCGGGCTGAGAAATGAATGGCGTGAGTGCTTAAGTTGAAAGTTTGTCTAGTTCCAAGGGAAAAATTGAAGAGGAGACTTTGTAGAGCCGGGAATAGTTGTACCCTAGCTAACCGGCGCTGCCCGGCGTGCAAAAAACTGGGCAAATGCATTTTTTATAGCAGGAAAATGAAAGAGAGAGAAATTAGCCCAAAATAGCCAATAAACTACTAATTTCTGGGCTGAAACCACTCCTCCAGAGACAGACAGGCTGCTCAAAGCTTCCCTCTCTCACAGGTGAACAGAGAAACTTCCTTCTATCCAAGTAAGGTATGGGTAAACACAGAGATTTGTAATATATCCCTGAATTCAGCACTGACCTGGAAACTGGACTATACTAGCTTAGAAAGGCGAGAAAGTATATATATATATATATATATATATATATATATATATATATATATATATATATATATACATATACATATATATATATTTTTTTTTTTTTTTCAAAAAATAAAGAAGATACAATCAAAAAAATACTTTAAATGCACAGAAAAGGATACTAATTGTTATACATCTCAGATCAGAGTTGTAGTCAATGCCCCTAGTAATAAAGTAGGAAGAAACACAAATACAGTAAAAGCAGATGAATAAAGTGCAAATTTTATATATATATATAAAACAATAAAAATGAACAAACTGATTTAAACAAGTTACCCAACTAACCAGAAAAAAGCTCAAAGTTGAGCCCTGTTCCAGCAGTCTTCAATCAGACAAGAAATTGAGCATAAAATGAATTCTCAAACTTTGTGGCTAGCACTTAAAAGTACAGAGGAAACCCTCTAGGCTAACAGTTAAATATCAGATAACAAAGACGTGAGAAGACAGCCACCCCCCTCTTACAGCAGAGAGACACGCAACACACTATTCAGTGAAACAATTAGGTATCAGAAAAAATAAAATACAGTACTTTTAAAACTTGCAATCAGCTCCAGCTCTACCCCCCTAATGCCAAATTTACTGGGCATCTGTCTAACCATCATGGTACAACGGCATATCACTATCACTGGGGAAATTCCGTACTGGACACAGCCATCCCATCCATCTCTCATAGAAAAGAGGAACTGAAAAATGTCACTCCTTCCCACCCCACTGTCCCTGGTTCCCTCACTGATTTACCTACTAATTGATAGCAGATTGCTTAGATCTCAAGCCCCCTACTCCATGGAGCTGGGTATTTACCTTACATCATGCAGTACAACCAAGCATACAGTGACACTGGTACAATATACAATAGTTGTAGCCAATAATCAAAGATTAAAATGTATACAGTATCAACTTTTGGGGTGTGATTTAACATCACAAAAAGACTTGTAAGAATAACTTTTGCTAAGCTGGAAGGTTTTCCTTTGGCATTGCCTAAAAAAGGGGATGAAGAAAGTTTTAGCCAATATCGGAAAGCCCAGGAGTGGGGTGGCGTGCAGATTCAGACTATCCTTGGCAAACAATGTGGTCTGTTAACCACATCTTCCCATGTTGACAAATACTGAATCCCCTGGAATGACACATGAAAGTAAGACAATTATTAGAATAAATCATTTTTTGTTCATACTGCGGCATCATCTTTAGTGAAGGTACAATACTGCTCAGTGCAAGGCAGGCACATACCTGCCTGTGACACATTCGGATAGAGATCCATAATGTCTCTTTTCAAATATTCCAGTCAGGTACGTCTCAGGTAATTTACAACCAATTGGATTATGACAGAATATCTGTACCTGTGGTGCAGTCACGTTTGTAAAACGATGAGAAGGTTCTATATGTTTTAAAAGGTTTTAACAACTGCTATTAATTTATCATTTAAATTTACATTTTGCTAGTGTACAATACAAACGTACATATTCCTACATATTTTTATACATTTTGGGTTTTATATTAATACACAATTAACATATATTATAGACTGTATTAATTTATTACCTTTACATTCATTGATTTAATAAAATTAGATGGTTTTTGGATAAGAATGTTGCTATTAGTTGAACATGAATTCTAGTCTGTGCTTTGCCGCTTTTAGATAGGCATTTTTAACTTTGGGTAATTAAGCCTTACTCATTATTCATGACCCAACTTTTTGGTTTGGTGATTGGCTATCAAATTATTTAAAGAGTATGCTGTCAGTTTTTTATACTCTGATGAAGTCCCGTTTTGAACTTAGAAGGGATGAAAGTGCTTAGTGTACGTGTTACTGTGCTGTGCTTGGTGTTTAATAAAGCATTTTTCCATTTGAGTCCTTTAATTTTTTACCATTGGTTACCAGTTTATTTCTTTTCTGAACTTTGTTTTAGACCAAGAAAGCCTGAGGAAGAAGTAGAGGAAACAGAATCGGAAGGGACAACAACCAAAAGGAAGAGATCTTCAAAAAGGTGTTAGCTGAGAAAGGTCCAGATTAGGCCTCCAGGTGCATTCTTTCCTGGGAACCGAAAGCATTCTGGAATAAATCCGCTTCCCCTCCTGGGGAGTAGGAACTGCTTGCATGGTGCATCCAGAAAGAAAGGCAGCTGTTCCTGAGGAGGTTGGGGAATGCCCAGAAAAGGAGGAAGGGATTTCCACACCATTAAATATCCCTGACTAATGATAGCCAGAACCCAAGAATCCTGAGTGATCTTTAATCATTTGGGAAGGTACAGGCAAAGATGAAGAGATAAATGGACCTGACTTAGAAAGGAGGGAAGAAGGTAGTCAGACAGAACCTGGTTTGTCTGGAAAAGGAGGTTTCTGAGTAGTAGGAGTCTGAGTAGACTTAGCAGGAGGAGCTCGTCTAGAACCCTTCATGCCTTTGGGAGGACAGTGAGACTGTCTACAAACAAAAGCAGGCTTAGGGGGATAATTCTTTTGAAATTTAGGAATAGGAGAAACAAAGATATGTTTCAATTTCTGCAAGGCCTTGCCCTTGTCCTGCAGGGATGTGAAAAGCTCACCAGCGGCAAAACCAAAGAGATTCGGAGCATCCAACAATTTAGCCTTAATATCATCAGGCAAAGGCAGGAGGCAAAACCAAGAGTAGCACCTCAACACAGAACCTAAAGCTGGAGCTCTAGAAGAAGCATCCACTGCATCATAACTACATTTAATAGAATAATGAGCCAATTGGGAAGAGGAGCCCAACAAAGAGAGAGCCAAAACCCTCCCTTGGAATCAGGAAGGTCACAGATGACTTGAGAGGCCAGAGAAAGAAGAGGTAACACACACCTAGTCATATGGGTCTGATAATTAACAGCATGAAAGGCCAGTGTAGCAGCATTATACAACTTTTTGTCCAGCCATTTCATGGCCCTACTGTCCTTGTCAGAAGGAAGCAATTTAGTAGAAGGCTAGAGCTTAGAAGGTTTGTCTGAGGAAACAGACACAACAGAGGGGTCAGCCAAGGGACATTTGTAGAGAAACTAACATTCATCAAGCACCTTATAAAACCTGTTAGGCTTTTTAGGGGCTGGAGGTTGGGAATCAGAAGCCTGACAAGCTGCTGAAAAAGTGTCCAACAGAGCAGGCAGGAGCAGAGGAGCAGTGGAGGGCTTAGGGGACTCCATGTGGAGGAGTTCATAATATCTTTTCTGGATGTCAGAAACCTGAGAACAGTCCCAATTAAAGAATTCCATCCTGCAAGACATAGTATCACCAAAATAAAGTTCCTCAAAGGGAGAATCTGAGCTAACAGACTCTTCCTTCTCTGAACCAAAGTCCAATGGAGAAAGAATCTGAGAAGAACATGCCAAAGACCTTTCCCCAAAGTCCAAGTTTTCATCAGAAGAGTCCTCCCTCCCTAGGCCTCTTAAGTGGAGTAAATGACAATAGGGGAGCAGGAAGAGAAACTCCCTGGGGAAGCTTCAAGGACATTAATGCGTTAAACAACCCCTATGTAAAATCCTGCCATTCACACTGGGGATCTTCGGGAGCAGGGGAAATGTGCTTAGTTTTCTGCTTCTTCTTTAGAGGGATGACAGCCCAAAAGACCTTAGGAGGTTCGGACCCTTATCGACATTCAATCAATGTAGTGGGAATCTCCTCCGAAACATGAATCTGCAGAATGCCCCTTGGTCCCCCAGATATGATCAGCTGAGGTTCCTCCTCAACATCTGCAATGGATGTCTGCAAAGCCTCTGAGGATATGTGAGAAGCTGGATACATGCTGGCCTCTGACAAAGTTATGAGGTATGTATGTCTGTACATTACCTTTATGCCCTACACCATGAGCAGGGAGGATATGTGTGATGTACGATGTCCTGGAAAACCCACAACTTTAGTATACTGGCCAGAGATTGGGCTGCCCTTGGCAGGGGATTCTTTTAGTGAAGAATACTGCAATAGTGATATGGAAGGACATCCACTAAGTGGAAACACCCTCCATACCAAAACTGCCTTTGAGGTCCCAAGAAGCCTAACTATTGTCTGCTTTTATTAAAAGAAGTAAAAAGGACTTCTTAAAAATGGGTAAGTAGTACTGTACAGGAGAAATATACTCTGTAGTTAATAAGATGTACAGTCTATGACTTGACTGCTAGATCTGCCTCCCAATATTTCATTTATGTTAATGTGATATGGTCTGCCTGAAGAATCCCACAGGCCTTGCACCTTTTCCTCTATGGAAACCATCCCCCAGGCAAAATCAGAGATGCCTGTAGTTACAGACTGACTTGGAGGTAGTGGAGACAAGGATTGTATTTGTCACCCCGCCAATGTAGTTCCTTTTTTTACGAAGCCCAACACTAGTGTCTGGAAAATTTAGAAGATGCTAATGTTGGGTCCATGTATTTTCTTTAGATATAACAGAATCTTTCTCATGTGTAACCTAGTCACAGTAACTGCAAGAATCAAATATGTCATGAACCCCAGAATTTCCAAGAAACTGTCTGAACTCTGAGACTGAGTTGAGAAGCATGGGAAGGTTGTCAGATAAAGTCCATCTTCTCCTGAGTCAAAAAGGCTTTCTGATGCAGTGTGTGTACGTGTTTTGTGTGTGTGTATAAGACATCCTAAAAACACAATCTTGTATGATGGAGTCAAGGATTTTTGAATGTTTACCTGGAATCCCAGACTGGTCAGAAGACATGAAACCCATGTTAAGTAGTCATGACATCTGGGGGCAGACTCTATAAATATTAAGTTGTCTAAGCAAGGACAAATTTGAATGCCCATTCAGTCTGCAATGAGCTAGATACAGTGTAAACACTATTAAGCAGTACACAACCCAAAGGGTAATGCAGAGAGCTGATAATGCGACACAGAAAATATGAGAAATTTCCTTAAGCTACTGGCTATAAGAATGTGATGGTATGCATCTTTTAAGTTCAATGATACCATAAAGCTTCCCTGCAGAATGAAGCGTAACAGACACTGAAGGGTCAACATCTTGAATTTTAGAACTTCCACATAAACATTTATCAAGGACAGATCTGGAACTGGTCTCCAAACAGACTCTCTGGTACCAGAAACATTCTGGAATAGAAATTTTTGCCCATCTGATTTAATGACACTCGTTCTATAGCACCTAGGTTGAAGCAAATGCAATAGAACCTGAGAAAAAAATTCTGTTTGGTTACGAGGATGAGAAAAAAACTACCCTGAAAGTAGTTTTTGTACCCAGTACCAACTGTATCCTCCTGAACCACCTGTAACACCCATTAGTCTGTTACAATCTGTTGCCAAATGGGAATATACAGAGCCAGTACATGGGATAGGTTTAGAGAGATTGAGGCAGGAATGGAAAGAATGGGGGAAGAATGCTGGCATAGTCATCCTGAAGTTATAGACTAACCCTTTTTTGAATGGATTTTTTTCTTATTGCTCCGCTCCTGCTATCTTTGTTTGCTTCCTGTTTGGCTAGAGAAGGCAGGGTTTGCTTGTCTTGTTAGGCATGAAAGAGGATCTGAGAGATTTGTATGGAGGGGGCAAAAAAATCTTAGAAACTCCACAAATTAATTTACATCGCTCTCATCAAACTTCTTGAGGATGAAAGTAGCAGATGGGCCAAATAAAACCTCATCATCTAAAGCTTAATACACCATTTCAGACTATACCTCATCAAAAAACTTTTGATTTTCTAAACAGAAGCAGAAGCAAAGGCTCTACACACAGTCACTGCACAATCATACACACAATCCTTAAAGCATGTTTAGATACTTGGGAAATGTTGGAAACAACAGAACAGAGGTAGGGACTACTTTCAGATGGAAGTGTGTTAGCTAGATCTCCCATACTGTCTATACAAAAAAAGCACAAACTTCAAAATGTGGGTCTGATAGTTAAGAAGTGTATATGCCAAAGATGAAGAAAAATGTCTCTTACCAAATTCATCAAAATTTTTTTCCTCACTGTCCACTAGGGGAGTACTGGATGACATCAGCAGCCTGTTCCCTGTTAGTGTAGAAGCTGATATTGCTGTACAATCCGAAATAAGGTTTGGAAATAACTGCTTGTCACTTTGAGAAAAGTTGCAAGGCCTTCTGATTTTTGGGGGGGGACTACAGGCAGCATTATATACTTCCTCTAGGGCTGGAAATAGAGGAGGATTCAGGAAGAACATCCACTTATTCCCATAAATACACCGCACTGTTGGCAATTATCAAAGAAAAATAGAATTCTTCCAAAGGTGGTTGCAAGGACCAGATTTCTTCAGCATCAGAGTTTTAGGTTTGGGAATCTGCAGGAAGTGAAGCCCTGTCTCTATGTCAGAATCATCTGACATATCTTTCTCAGGAATATTCTAAATGATATGATTTACAGGTACTGAATTCCATGTACCAGGACTGACAAGCTGTAACAACTTTTGGGATAAGGTAAAAAAAATCATACTTTCTTACATATACCATGTATTTTCATGAACAATGCTTAAACTTTTTGTTTTTTCTCAACAGGTATCTTCGGTGACCAACTTGGAGAAAGAATATCTGCACCATCAAGAAGTTTCTTCTCCTGGAAATATCAGCAGCCGACCCACGCCAATGGAGCAGTCGAAAAGGATGTGGCTGACCCCTAGTTCATAGTGGCTGAATGGACTACAACAGGGAAAGCTGGAGGGGTAAGTGAGTGGTCTGAGGAACTACTGCTGGCTGCTATAAAGTCACCCATCATCAGTTGAGGCAGAGATTGAGCCTGAAGAGTAGGCAAGGGCTCTCTGGTAAGTTTTTTTTTCTTTCTAGGAAGAATGGAAGTTGGACCAACAGAAGAAGAGTTAAGTATCCGTGCTGTGACTGAGAAACATGATCCAGATGTGGTTACAGATGCTGGAATGAGTTAGTCAAAGAAAAGGTGTCAAAACAATTTGCACAAATAGTGCACTTTCACTTTCAGACACACAAAATGTTCACCACAATACTGTAATGCATAAGAAGCACACTAAATTCCTCTCAGAAACTCCTTTAGACAGCTGATTAACAAGATGGCTGCATTCTGGTCAACAGCTTAATTTCAACTCTTCTCGTGTGAAAAAGCAAACTGAGATATAAGGGCCAATAACCCTGCCAGTTTTAATAAATTCAGTTACTGGATAGTATGTACACTGCCTGGATGCTAGCAAAGAAGAAACTTAGAGAACTTGAAAGAAAATCAGTTAGAAAAGGTGAAGAGAGAACAATTTCTGGGAAAAATCCTGCAGATGTTCAGCAGCAAAAAGCATTTCAAGCTCCAGCTTTGGTGCAAAACATGGCTTCTAGCGATCTAGAGGAAGAAATAAATCAAATATTTTCACAGCTGATTAAATAACAAAACACTGAAGCAGTATATCAACTCAAATAACAAAAAGCTGGAAAAAATGAAAAAACGTTAAGCAAGTATTCAGTAGAGAAGATACAAATGTAAAAAAAAATCAAATTTCAAAATGAAGAAAAGTCTGGCTTACTGCTCAAGAAGAGATGTTTCAAAAAATGGTAGTGTTAGAAAACACAGCACACAGGGAAAACCTGAACATTTTTTGCTGTATCACAGAAACTGGAAGGAACAGGCTGTATTAATGTTATGAAAGCACAAATAAGCATCTGGCCTGGTATTCCGCAGCAGAATTTGTTAAATGAAAGGGTACCTCAAGTGTATGGTCCAAACCTGGCCATGAGAAAGCAGCCAAGACCTGTATTAGCAAAGGTGCAACTACACCAGCAGAAAGAATTGATCCTGACAAAACTGAGGAAGAAGAGGTTACTATTAAAGACTAGAGACAGTAGAGTCTCTGTAAAATATATAATTATTTACTGTACACCAGGCAGAAGAGAAGGACATTTATCTCAGCAATCAGGGAATGTTGAGAGGCAGGTATGAGATTTAAGCTGCTGTAACCTGCTGTCTTCAGAATATTTTTTGCTGATGGATCAAAGTCATGTTTGATGCAAAACAGGCTAAGGAGAAAAAAACAAGTTTGTTCAACAAAACTTGAGCCATCAAACAGAAGGGGACTCTGATTCTCATTTTTCTGATAATAAACCTCATAGAGAGACTTTGCCAGTGAAACCCTTTCCAATGTTTCATAAGAAAATTCTTGAGAGACAGAAAAAAGCACAGGAGCTGACTAGAAGAATTGGGAGTACCTTGGACTTGAACCAGAGTCTGGTGTTGGGAGATGGAGATGAACAAGAAAAAGACCAGCAACACTGAAGTTAGTAAACAAATCTGAGATCACAAATATCAGTCACATTTGTGAAATGTTGCTGCACAAAAAAGTGCAAAGTCGGGACTTTTGTTGACTTTATTAAACTTGTGGGGGACTGAAATGCGCATGCCACTTCATGTCATTAATGCTTGGAAGCACACTAAGAGGAAGGGAAGAGAAAAGAAAGAAAAAAGTAATTGTAAATAAAACATCTGTTTCTCTTAAAAGTATTTGTATAAATATGTCATGATATAAATTGCATGTTATATAGTAAAACATTTTCAGTTATTATTGTATATGGTAAAATTACTAAAGTAAACAGGTGCCTTTTGTTTCTTTTATAGTTTTAATAAATGTAAGTATTACAATGTAAAATGAGAAGAAAGGCTGGACAAAAGCAAGTTTAAATTAATAGACTGCAATCTTGCGTTGTTGAGGCGGGGGTGACTTGTAAAAGTGCACACATCATAATATATGTGGAGTTGATATGTTTTCTCTTACTTTTGCATAGGTGAATGTCTGGATTAAGGCCCTTGGTTTAATTTAATAAGTTTTTAGTGTAAGCAAACAAATAAGAAAAAAGTTTTCCTTTAGCAAATAAACATTCAATGTGAGTTGAGATGTCTGCAGCTGATGGCAGCTGTGCATTTTATTCTTATGTTTCCATGGAGACAAGCTGACTAAAAGGCCAGGCAATAAAAGTCAGAGCACTTTTTTAAGGCTAAAACTTAAAGTTTTCTGAAAGCATACAATCTATTTTTCACATATGCAAGGGAAATAAAGATAAGACAAAAACAGACAGCAATTAGTGTAATTAGAAATGCAGGCTGTAACATCTGTCTTAGCATGAATGACCTTAATTTTATGTTAGGCAATGCCTGTTTGTTCAGCTGTCGATTTGGGACAATTGCTTCTATCAACAGGGTTAAATTTCATTATCTGAAGATGTTCATTGTCTTGTATGTTTGTTTTAAGTTAATATGTTATAGGTTGTCCAGAGAATGTGTTTATTTTGCTTGAGGGTTTTCACTAAAACTAAACGTTTTGTAAAATGTGACAGTTTCAAATGGAGATAACAAGAAACTATATAAAAGATCAACTTGCGAAACAGTGGATGCATGTAACACAAAAGCTGGAAATAGACATTTGGATATAACTTCATATCAGCAGATGATGCTGCAGATGAAATGATCCTAAATATATGCCTCCATGACAGCAGTCTTAGGGATGTAACTACCAAATGTTTTTACTGAAATTATCTTTCCCAACTTAAAGGCAGAGTGGAAGGACAAATATATATATAGATATATATATTTTGCTGTGACATCTCTCCATGCTGGCCCAATTAATCAAGGAGCCAGAATCCTCATCTCTGACACTGGAGACGTTCACTTGGAATTTAAATGGTTACACTCAGCATGCCAGATACAAACCTCTCTGCATTAAGAACAATTATCCTTAAGAGCACACAGAGAACACATTCAGCCCAGGGTCTGGTTTCTTCTATATGTCTCCCTCCAGGTCCCCAGTAAGACTCCCCACTGGTACAGTTGCAGAGTTAAGTCTTCAGCTTAGTTCCCAAGCCAAGTCCTCCACCACTCTCTCTGTGAAACCAGTGCATCATGCCCCTGCTCCAAGTAGCTGACACTGATGCTGACTGACACACACACACACACACACACACACACACACACACACACACACACACACACACACACACACACACACACACACACACACACACACACACACACACACACACCTGGGGAAGGTAGGCACAAGTTTATTAGCTATGCCCCCTTCTGCTTAATACTATAACATAGTTATCACTGCCACCAAGCACTACAAAGTCAGCTACCTAAAGCTCTTGCAAGGGTACCCAATTATACTGCATGAAATTAATATTAATACAAAAGGAAATGCTGACCAAAAAGGAAGGCTTTCAGGAGCTGCCAGAGTTATCACCAAATAAATATATGGAAATACTCTGAAACGTTAAATATTTTTCTAAAAGGACCAGCAACAACGAAGAGTTTAAATATATTTAATAATAAATAATAAAAGAACATGAAAATACTAAGTATCTATTTACAGTGAACACCAGAGTTTCAGTCACAGGGAATATTAAAAATAACATTGATGGAAAGTTTCACATAGTTATAGAAAAACAGTATTTAGCTAATCTCATTATCTGTTCCTGACTGACTAAAAGAAATACCGTTCCTACTTACTAAATAGAGCAAGGAAAGATAGGTGAGTGGTTCTTTTTGTCATATCCAAGACAGAATATACAGAATGCTGTTGAGACTTCAGTCTCCTCTAAAATCAAAACATTATTTCTGTACAGAATGACATCACATACATCTGGTCATCTGACTCTGTTTCCCGCACTATACCCCATCACCAGAAGCTACCAGAGTTTAGCACCTATGTGCTACAATACACACAGATAAAGTTTTACTCAGATGTGATGCAGCTGCTAGAAGTCATAAAACCATTTCACTCTTCCTACAAAAGTTACCAACTATTCTCTACCATAGAGACTGCATCTCTGGCTCCATTCAAAACTGTGGGATAACATCTTTATGGCTTAACCCATAAGGTAATTTAATTTCAAGAATATTTTGCAAAGTTAGGTGGATTAAGATTAACCTCTTCACTTCCAGTACATGCTGTTACAATGTATACATTTAATTCAGTTACAATAATACATGTACATTTCTTTTCCTTCCAGCACGGTGCACTGTTGATAAATTTTAACACAAGCAAACTTCGCAAATACATTTTTAGCACAAGCATCTGTACAAATCAGTTTGATATACAAATTACATATAATTACTTACAAAATTCCAGCTAGCTATGCTGGCATATACTACAAATCCACTGCCCTATTTCTCCCACCATGGCTTGCAGTACCTCCTATCATCACAGCTCTGGCACCATTCAATTGTCTGTGTTAGCCCCTTCTGAGAAATGTTGGCATAGTTTGGGGACTTTTTGAATGCCCCTAGTTTGCAGTCATCCTGTAAGCCAGAGGCCATCTATTTTCACCTGGATGTCCAAGAGGTAGATTCCAAACAGTATGGGGCCCAACACAGATCCCTGTGGTATAGCATTGGTAACTGGTCTACTGGTGGAGGTGGAATCCCCAAGTCTGACAGTATGCATTCTGTCAGGGACAAAACATCTAATGATGTACGGGTCGATCCCCAGTTGGGAGAGTTTCTCTATGATACCCGAGTGTGGGATTGTGTCAAAAGCCTTGGCTAAGTCAAGACAGGCAGTAGGTACTGCTTTGCCCTCATCCAGGGCTTTGGTGACATTCTCGAAGAAGCCCACTAGATTTAATATGCAAGACCTGCCCTTAGCAAAGCCAAACTGGGTTGGGTCAAGAGTTTGTAGGTCATCTATGTCTTTGTTGATATGGTCCATGATGATTCTTTCCCCAGCTTTTCAGCTAAGGCTGGTTAGACTTATGGGTCTATCTACCCAGGGTCAGCTGATAGACCCCATTTATGTAAGGGGATTACTGTTGCTGTTTTCCAGTCTGCTGGAACAAAGCCAGTGCTCAGTCTATGGCTGAAGAGATTGCCAAGTGGTTTCACTAGGTTTTATTTTAGAATATTTATTAAGCAGCCTGGGATGTTATCTGATCCCATGGAGGCCTTGTTTTTGGCCATGGAGAGGGTGGATATGACATGCATTTTGGAGATACTAGGTAGTGGACTGATGACGGAGATGCTTTGGGGTATGTCTGGTAGGGGCAGGGGGCTGAAATTTGCACCAAATCTGTGCACTGGTAGAGTGGCAATTTCTTTGGCTTCAGTTTGAGTGGTAACATCCACTACCAGTTTTGCACATAGCTGGTTACTACCTTTAAGATTTCAGACACAGCTACAGAAAGCCTTATGATTGTCTTTAGCTAGCGATGCTACTTTAGTCTTAGTTACCTTTAGAGGACTTTACAAGATATCTGATTTGCTTGATCAAGCTGCTGAGGGTATCCTTCCTCTGCTGACTAAATTCCCTCTTGTTCTTGGATAACATTTTAATGCTTTTGTTATATAACCTATTTATACTTGCTTTCCACTAGGTTGACCTGTTTCTTTGGGAGGACTGGTTTTGACCTGACAGGTACAGCCAAGTCTATACAGTTCTTTGAATGTCTATACATGACATTTATGTACTACTATGCATAGTAGTCATTGTTGGCTGTGTTAGCAGGGGGTTTGAAACTTTTATACCCTCGCTTAGTAGGCTAAAGTTTGCTTTGGAGAAATTTTCAGTTTTCTGCTCCTGTGCAGGTGTCAGGTCTGATCTTTATTTCAAATAAGACAGATGTATGGTCTGATCTTACTACGGATGGCAACACACAGGGGACAGTGCAGTGACCCCTAGTGTTAGTGAGTACCAGATCCAGGACATTCAGGCTCCTTGTAGGGATGCAGAAAAAATGTTCCACAGCATTTGAATTAACAAAGTCTGGGAACCTCAGAGCAATTGCATTTGTGCTCATGTATGTTGTCCAATCAATGGAAGGATAGTTGAAATCTTCCATGACCAAAGTGTTTGGCTGTACAGAGAATGATTCTAGCAAGTCCAGATAGTTGGTGTGTTTCTCTTTGTTCATGGTTGGGAAGATGTATCTAGTAATGATGTGGTAGGGTGTTTTACCTATATTTATTTGTACCTGGAGTAGCTTCAGAAAGTCGTACTGTTTAAACAGTCTCAAGGTGTATTTGGATTTAATGAAGATGGATACATCTCTACCTTTGGTACTTTCACGCTCATTTTGGTGTTGAACGTGGGAAGGCATTGTATGCATGTCAGGGGTGTTCTCTGCAGCCTTGAACCAAGTCTCAGTGACTGCAAAGAAGTCAGCATCTTTCAAGGTGAGAAGTGCTTCCAGGGAGTGCAGTTTTCTGTTTAGGCTCCTAGCAGTAAGCAGCATAGCTTTGATTTTGTCTTGAATGGATTTCTTTACATCGGGAATTTTGTTGTTTTGACTTTGCCTAAAAAGGCACGATGGGGGAGGCAAGTGTCATTGTCAGTAACCCGAAAGTCTTGAGGAGACAGGTGAAGACCACCTCTGGCAAAGCAGCGTGACCTGTCGATCATGTCTTCCCAGGCTGACAGATACTGGATCCCCCTGGATTGACACCAGAAGTTGTCAATTGTTGACGTCAATCATAGATATAGATATAGACATATACATTTATACACACACACACGTGTGTTTGTGTGTGTTTGTGTCTGTGCAGAGTTACTAACTAAAAGGATGCAAACCCTACCAACCGTTATGGACAAAATGAGGAAAAGGCAGAGAAATTATACTTTGGCAGCTTAACTCTATATTCTTTGGTTTGAAATGTCCTCAGTTTGTAATGCTTACAGATGCATTTATTTTTACAATCCTAAAAGGTAATATTCCATATACAAATTAAGCACCACCACAAAACAAAATATCTCCTCACCATTACTGGTTCTTGGATGCACACTTTTGGTCCTGACTATCCTCGCAAGCATTAACTACTGAATTTAAACACTTCCTAGATAATGTCTGGCTAAATGAGTTAACATTAAGTTAGAGACTGTACATTTTTGCTTTCCAGTACATGAACAGCTAGATTCATAGATGTCCTTTGTACAACATATCAGATGCAGGACAGATGGCATCTTAGCAGTAGCAATAATAGAGATATAATTCATAAACAGAATGCTGGATCCTATCAAAACACTTTGCACCAAGTGGAATAGTGCACTGAATAACAACCACTAAAGATAACACACACAGGGTTATGATGGTATTGGTGTAAGGCAATCACATAATACAGAAACATATGTAGTCCATAAAGGTACAAAATGGTTGGTAAAATGAGAGTCAGGGGAAGATGAAAATGTACAGCATAGCAGTTTGTGCCCCCGCTAACTTGCACTGCATTTAGCACTATTGGAAAGAAGACAGGAAATTGACAACACACAGCATAGCTGCCAAGATGTCTTGTATGATTCTACAAAAAAAAACATAACTGACAAGTACAAACAATATAGCACACTAAGTATGTTAAAGACATATTTAGTAATGTAAGGCTGTGGGGATGCAAGAAATTAAGTATTTATTATGAATAAAAGTCTGACATACTGTACTCCCTAAATTAATTAACTGCCCTAACAAAATGGAATAGCTACAGGAGGACTGAAGACAGAGTTGTTTTCTTTTTCCTGTGGTACTTATCATGGGCAAACTCATCCATATGATGTACCAGACAGCGCTAAAGGTAAAGCTGCACACAGATTCAGAACTTGGACTACTGCAATGGACTGACCACTGCAGCTGAAGGCTTCTAGCATGCTTTTAGCCCCATACTCAGAATGTACAAGTCCTCATCTGCATCTTGCTTGTGATTAGTATCCTATGACTGACAACTACATACTGCACACTGCTACTGATGCAACATCTGTGGTACAGTAGTTGGGCTGTAGAACACATTCACTGGGGTTCTGCCAGTTAGTGTACCTCTGTAGTTACACTATAATTCAGCTGCATATGACAGCTGTGGTATGCAATAAAGATCTATTTGAACTGCAATAGTGTTTTACTCATGCTGTGTAGCTTACTTAAGTAGTTTATTTATTTATTTACTAACATTTGTTTATTGGGAAAGTCCGATTTGGAACAAAGCCAATTTTCAGCGGAGGCCCGGGGAGAAACACTCCAGACACGTCTTTGTAATGTATGTATTTTTACATACATTACAATAAATACAATATATAACTGTATGTTGGCCTTCAGCTCTGTGCTGTTTAAAATAATACCTCTGCACCCTTGTTACTTGTGCTGCTGTCTGAATCAGATGCAGAAAATTTCCATGCAGTTTTCCATGCAATAAACTTATACAATCCATTCACACTTGTAAATCCCACGCAAAATTCTCATTAAACAAAGAAAACATATATAACTAATGGTCACAACAACCGAACATCTATTATTTTATGTACCACCCTACAGCTGGAGGAACAGCAACAAATAGAAATATCAAGCAGTTGTACAATTTGAAACTATTAATAATCAGTGAATTATAACCTCGGTTACAGAACTTGAGCAATGACACCCATTCAGACCTGGTAGCTTGACTTTACAGTTGGCTTACTCCTCCCATGATTTATATAACCTTGCTGAATTCAGTAAAACATCCGTGTTGAGTAAACGTGGCATTCTGCTTTTGAATCCATGTTGTTTCTAACTTCTCTTCTTCCATTGTTAGCCCTACATGTCTACAGTGTTTTAGTCCTTTTTTGGGGGGGGGGGGGTGTGTAATAAAACTCATCAAAAGAGAGACAACAGGTTGGTAAGACAGACAAATAGACAGACGGTCTTTTTTCTACTGGTTGCTCTGAACTAAATCTATATATCCATCTGTACCATCAGCTTAGTGATTTATGCTTAGAAATGTTTGGTTAATAAACTTCTACAGGGAGAAATTTGGGTTATTAAATGGCTAGGTAGAAAAAAACAGCTCCATTGTTAACATGTGCAAGTCAACAAAAATATACAGCAATAATGATATGCATATGAGTAGCACTGTAAATCAAACAATGCCTGTAATAAATGTATATATTTTCTGAAAACAATTTTATTTACATTTGCTGTACAAAAAAAAAAAAAAAAGGGAAAAAAGAAAAATAACTTTGTGGAATATATAAAGAACCAGTGGAGGTACAGTATGCTGCTGCAAATGCAGTTTTGAGTACTGAAGTCTATATTAGCCCTAATACATTTCTGTAGCACAAAACATGCTGTGCTGATATTTATTGGGCAATCATCAAACAGATTAATCTGATTACCTGTTTCAGATTTACTCTGGAGAAACTATTCTAAGTGATTTATATTTACTCTTTAGACTTGGTTGACAAGCTGGTTTGCCACTCATTCTTGCTGTTAAAATATACTGACTCACTGCCCAGTCCACTGTTCTGTACATTTATAATGGTAGCCAAGCATGATGCCTGAATTTTGATTATGACTGTTTCAGAGTACATAAGGTGCTACCTGAAGCTTTTACATCAGCAGGGAGTTCCTGTCATACTAATCAAATATAGTTAGAAAATTTCCATATTTTAAAAGCATCAGTTATTCTTTCCTGCAGTGAACCTTTAAGTAAGAAATGAAATCAGAGTGAGTTTGCATTTTCTGGTGAAACAGTTGCTTCAAGTCCCTGTTTATACTGAACTACGACTGGTTTTACCTGTAACAGTTTTTAATTAATTTGTTCGCCTACTAAACTCTTAGGTACAACTGACACATTTTGAGGTGAAATGGGAACACAGTGTGGTTAAGGGACATGGTCAGTCACATACCAGGCATATGGAGGCTTGTAGAAACTAAATGCAGTACTAAAGGATGATATTGGTTAGCAACTCATAGCTCAAGTAATCCAGTTACACAAAAATGTGATACTTGATCAAGGGATTCATGAATGATTTACATCAGTAATTAGCACTCACCAAGGTAGCTTTGAATTTATCTAGCAGGCTTGACAATGTCAGTCATTTTTCCTTTCCACTAAATAACAGTGGAGAGTAAGAAAAATGCTAACAGTGTTCAAAAGTAGCAATGTTTAACTTCCTAGGTCATAGACATGTCTCCAAATCTCCAGATAAAATGTTCCTATGTGAAGGGGACCTCAATCAGACTTCCAAGCCTCTAAGAAAATGTATTTTCACCTATAATATTTATTTATTTATTTATTTTACATTTGTTAACCGGGAGAGTCCGACTGGATACATGTCCATTTTCAGCGGAGGCCCGGGGAGAAAAGCTCCACGTATAAGCAAATAAGAATACACTATGTTGATATAATACAGTATGTTCAGTTAAGTATTTTACACAAGAATAGGAGACATTTTAGAATATTTCTACTCATTGCTCAAGATCTGTAAAGAAAAAATATTCAAAAAAAAAAAGAACACAAAAACTCATAGTATAACAGACTTTTTCCTTTTAGGTAGACCTTTCGGATAGTAGTAGCAGGAATTAAATAGGATAATAAGACTAGGGAATTATATAGAAAAGGGAATAAGAGGGAAAACAGAAGAGAGAAATGGTAGTGGTACCGTCATTGGTCCTAAAGGGAGGAGGAAAAATCTTGTTTAGTTGAAGTCAGACTGGGCTTATACATTGGCATAGCCAGTGTATCTGAAGGTGGTGATTTAGTCTCTTTTTGAAGAGTTTTATGGAGGAAATGGTGGTGAGGCTGGATGGAAGGGAGTTCCAGATTTTTCCTATTGCATTGGCAAAGAGAGCATCACCCCCTGAGTTGTTGGATTTTACCATTTGAGCTAGTAGTTTGTTTGAGGAGCGTAAACTATTGAGATTGTTGTAAGGTTTGATTAAGTTTATCAGTGCAGGGGTTTTGTCAGATTGTTTAAGAATTTTAAATGCTACAGTGAACGACAAAAGCGGTGAACCAGCCACTAAGGACAGTATAGTAAAGTACTCCTGTACTCTCAGCCGAAAAACTGGCAATGTGAAATCAGCAAAAAGCAATTCGAACAGACCAAACCATGCACAGAACTGCCACACCTGTGCTGAACAAAGAACGATGGCTCTTCTTTGTAGAAATAAAAATCCTTTAATCAAAACCAGATACAGAAACAAAAGGAATAAGCGCTTTCACGCGGTACAACCGCGCTTCTTCAGATTTCACTCAAGTATAACAAATGTCTAGCTTATATTCCGCACTAGGCGGGAACTCACATCAATTAATTAAATCAAATGATCAATTAGTGAGCTTGCTGCTAAGCAACTATTGCTTGGCATATACAACGAACATTGTATGAAACTGAACATAAGATACCTCAATATACATATAGGCCCTAAATAATCAATACACATATTACGTTCCTGTTAAACCATAGCTATAAATACAGCCAACTCTTAAAAACATTAATAAGACACCATGTTCATAAACATTAAAACAGTAAACTCAAACCATGCTTATAGGAACTGTTTCAGAGTCAAGAAGGTGCAGACCAAACAGATCACAATATATTAAACATTATATTCAGAAGCAATCAAAACATTCGATCGCATCAAACCATTGTTGCTGTAAATAAATCCTAGACGCAAAAGATGTATATTCGTAGCCTTCAATGGCACACATCTAAAGCAATGCAGGTCTCAGTCCTCTTATCGACCGCATACAGCTTCAAAGTGTGAAACAATCCTATATAGTTACGTTCAATAAACTATATCATTATGGTAGCAAAAATACAGATATATCATACCGTATGTATATCTATAAATTCTCGTTATGAGTAATAGATGTCAAATTACTTACATTCAGCTATATCTGCCTCACTAAACAAACCAGTGTGAAACAGAAAGTTCAAACTTAGCATCGCTGTATAACGCTCTGACGCCATAACGCTATGGCTGCCAGGTTAAGATATTATTTAAAGCAACAGTAAATATATATGATGATTTCTGCCGTTAGTTTTATTATATGCTATAAGTGTGATGTCAATAATAACTTGCGTCTATAGCAAGCCCTATCTATTTAAAACATTAAATATTAAATATTCATTGCATAAACGCATGTAAATCCAGACGTATATGTACATATCTATGTGGTGTGAACTGCCATGCTCATCACACTCTTACGAATATATGACATCTCTTGTTAAATGCGAACGATTGTCCACATAGCATCCTATCAAGCAAACGAATTATACACTAAATGTGAGTCTATCAGACTTCTTCTAAAACTTCTGGAACATAGCTAAGGCACATCATGCCGTATACAAAAATCTTGATCTAATGGGCTGTTATAGCTAACACAAAAAGGCTCAAGCAAACGGCTCTCTGAGGTCATAGATAAAGGATTTAGACGAATATCAAATAAAGATATGTAGCAAAATGTACATCCTAAAAAATCAGGGACAGACATGTCCGTATACAAATAAGAAAAAATATGTATAAAAATATATATAAAACATAAAAAAACATAAAAATATATACATGATTGAGTCTGCCCAAAAAATTTTTCATGTATATATGTATCCCATAAAAAACAGTAAAGATGTCTAAGAATAATGGGTAACTGCTATACATGACTGCAACAACTGTGCATAGCATAACCTAATATGTATTGACTATAATCTAAAGACATTGTATCTGAGAATGAGAAATATCTATATACAGAGCATTAACAACTATGCATTACATAACATGATATATGTTAATTGTAATCAGAAGTTGTTTGTGATCAAAAGTTATTTTAGGAGTGAACCACTTGACAATTTGTTACCGACTCTTCCTATTACAATTTTAAATGCTACTATGAGTTGGCTCTGCTGTAGAAGGTTGGGGAATTCGATCCAACCCAGGCTTTGTAGGTTGGTACAATGATGGGTTCTATAGGGAGTGCCAGTTGCAAATCTTGCAATATGATTATAACAACATGTAATATTGTTTAATTCAGTAGGGTTAAGATTTGTGAAAATAGGGGAAGCATATAAGAGGGTGGAGAGGAGATGGGAGCGGGCAGTGGCTATTTTTGCTATTGGGGTAAGAAAGGATTTTATTCGATAGAGTGACCCAAGTTTTTTGTTTACGGTTTTAACAGTTTGATTAATATGGATATCAAATTTAAGTTTATTGTCAATGGTCACTCCCAGAAGTTTAGTGTGGGAGTCAGGGGAGATGATTGTCCCATTTTTGGATTGGATATGGAAGGGTGTGGGTATGATCTTGTGAGTGGGGTAGAAGATTAACAGTTTGGTTTTATTTGGATTCAGAATAAGTCGATGTCCCAGTAACCAATTTTCAACTGCCGTAAAGCATGATTGGGTTTTTGATAATAAATTAACTGGGGATGAATCGTCAGCATATTGAATGCAGGTGGCATCTGGGATGGCTTTATAGAGGTCATTAATAAAAACAGTAAAGAGGAGAGGTCTCAGTATGGAACCTTGAGGAACTCCTATGGTATTAGATAGGAGGCTAGAGAGCCTGTTCTGCCAGAGTACAGCTTGCTGTCTGTCTTGGAGATAGGCTTGAAACCAATCTAGGGTTATGTTGTCTAGATGGAGATTTTTTAGGGTATTGTGTAGTAGTTGATGGTTCACCATATCAAAGGCCTTTGATAGGTCCAAAAAGAGAGCTGACGATATTTTTTTGTTATTCTGGTTGAGATTAATTGTTTCAATAAACGAGGAGAGCAGTGGTTGTACTATGGTGTGGCCTAAAGCCATGTTGAGAACTGGAGAGTAGGTTGTTTTGGGTTAGATAGTAAAGGAGCTGTCTATGCACACATTTCTCCATGATTTTGGCCAAAGGTGACAATATGGCTATGGGCCTGTAATTTGATAGTTCAGTCGATGAGCCTCCTTTATGGAGTGGTATCACATAGGATATTTTCCATATTGAGGGAATTTTGGCTTCGGTCAAGGTACGATTGATAAGAATAGAGATAGGGTAAGCTATGACATCAGCAGCTTTTTGTAAATATTCGGATGGGAGAAGGTCAGCAGAGAGTGGTTGGTTTAAGTTTCTTCAGTAGTGAGCAAATATAGGCAGTGGGGACAGGTTGAAATTTAAAGATAGGTATGGACATTTGGGGGATATCTGTTAACTGGGGGCAATTGGTAGATAGCTGATTGGCAAGGGATTGTATTGTGTCCGTGAAGAAGGTATTAAAGGAATTGGCTACTTCCTCTGGGCTCTTATCTGATAGTTTTTCTGGGATAGGAGTTGAGCTTTTACCTGGGTGGAGTAGATTGTTTAAACTGGCCCAGAATTTTTGGGGATTGTTTTGGTGTTTGTTTTGTAGTTGGCAGTAGTAATTTTTTTTGTCTAGGGTTATTGTTTTTTTGGTCAGATTTCTTTGCTGTTGGAATTTAATGCAGTCGAGGGGGGACTTGGTAGTACGCCATGTATTCCAGGTTTTGTTTCTTAGTTTGATTAAGGATTTGGTCTCCTTTGTTAGCCAGGGTGTTATTTTTGTTTTAATTCTAATTTGTCTTTTTGGGGCATTAGTCTCAAGTATAGTTAGAACTGTGGTATTAAAATTTAATACTGCCTCTTCTAGTGGGAGAAACTTAAGGGATGCCCAGTTATATGATTTGAGTTCTGTCTGGAATTTTATGAGGTCAAAGTGTTGCCTGTTTCTAACAGATCTATACATGGGCTGATTCGAGTAGGTTATCTTGTTTTTCTTTAGGTAGGTGATGAGGTGGTCACTGAGGTCATTTGGTAGGGTCCCTGATACATAGTTCTGATTTTGACTGTTTATAAGGATCCAGTCTAGGATGCTCTCTTTTTGTTTGCTGTTACCTATCCTGGTAGAGGAAGTTATTGTCTGTTGGAATCCGTGGAGATTTATTGCTGTGGAATTTAACTCTGAGGAACAGAGGTGCCAGTCTAGGTTTACATCTCCTAGGATAATGGTTTCTTGAGGATAGTTGTTTGATAGCCAGCTTAGAAGATTCTCAATTGTTTCTGTGTTTTTCCCAGGGGGGATATAGGTTCATAGGTTCATAGGTTCATAGGTTCATACTAGGCTATCTGCCCGAGGGCATTTACAAGCCTAGCCCATCGTTTTGTGGCTTAGGCCACCCCTTTAGTATGGGGAACTATACCCATTATTTTTCTGTGCCTCTGTCGAGCAGTGACACTGAGGTAATCCCTGGGGTATATCTGCGATCTCCCATCCATTGGTCAAGATTTCTCTTGAACAAGGCCAGCGAGGTGCTCTGCCTCACATGTACCAGGATTTTGTTCCACAGCATAGGGAGTCTTTGGGTGATGAATCTATCCCTCCAGCACGTCCTATTAATAGCCATGTCAAGGTTTAAGTCTCCGCCCTTGTGGCTCTGATGGATCTAGATTTTTGAGGTGAAGCATATTCATCAAATCTGGGTTTGACATGGCCTTGTATGTTAGGCAAAGGTCACCTCTGAGCAAGCGTGGCGACTGAATAGAGCTGGAGTTCTTTCAGTCGGGCAGCATAGGACAGATTTTGAGACCCTTTATCCTTTTGGTGAGGAACTTTGTGGCCTCTCCAGCTGCTGCAAGTGTCGGGTCAGATACATTCGAATGGGGCATTGTACTCAATCATTGGTCTGATGAGTGATGAGTAAAGGGAGACTATGACCTCCCTTGATCTAGATGAGAATCCCTTCATGATAAGGTGGGCAATGTAGAAGGTCTTCCTAACTACTTTAGCTACATGGGTGTCGAATGACAGACTACTATCAACCTGGGTCCCCAGGTCCCTGATAACTTCTTCTGTGCTCAGTGGATTGCCACCTATTTGGTAGCTAGGGTAACCTTGTTTTTCCCGAAGGGTATGACTATGCATTTTTGGCATTTAACTTTAGGCCGTGGCTCTGGCACCAGTTATCCGTTTCTGTGAGACCCTTCTGAAGGATATCTGTGTCAGATGTGTTTTCTACTATGGCCCAGTTTGCAGTCATCTGCAAACTTTGTCAGCCATAACCCTCCTGTGTTTGCTTGTACTTGGAAAAGTAGATGCCAAACAAGAGTGGGCCCAGGACTGAGCCCTGTGGGACACCACTTGTGACAGGCTTTGAGTCTGACATGGCGCCAGCAGCTCTGACCCTGTGGGTTCTGTCACTCAGCCAGTTTGCAACCCATCTTGTGATGTATGGGTTGACATTTAAGCTGATGAGTTTTCAATGATACCCGAATGGGGTATTGTATCAAGGCCTTAGCCAGATCGAGGTAGGCTGTATGGACTGCCTTTCCCTCATCAATGGCTTTGGTGACTGTTTGAAAAAGTCAACCAAGTTTAAAAGGCATGATCTGCCTTTGACAAAGCCAAACTGGGTTGGATCCAAAGTCTGCAAATTCCCTATGTCTTTATTTATGAGGTCCATTATGATCCTCTCCATGGCTTTGCAGATAAGGCTTGTCAAGCTAATGGGCGGTAATTTCCAGGGTCGGTGGAGGCACCGCCTTTGTGAAGTGGTACCACAGTTGCAGTGCGCCACTCCTGGTGCGTATCCAGAGGTAAGACTTTGATTAAACAGCTGTCCTAGCTGTGGGTTTAATTCCTCATTGAGTTCATGGAGCACACAGCCGGGGACACCATCAGGTCCCATGGATGCTGTGTTTTTTGCTTTGGAGAGCAGTTCTCACTTGGGCGCTGGAGATGTTTGGGGGGCTGCAATCGTTTGGTATAGATATCTCTCCTTTTGGGGGGGGGAGAAGTTTGCACTGAACCTGTCAGCCAGTATGTTGGCAATGTCTGTAGGATCAGTAATCTTCACATCATTTTGAACTAGCTCTGAGCATATCTGGGAGTTTCCTCCCAGGTTTCTAACATAGCTAAAGAAGGCCTTATGATTGTCTTTTGAGTCTTTAGCTATTTTTCTCTCGAAATTTGCTTTATGCAAGTTAAAGTTGGATACTTGAAAGTAAAAGTAGTTAAAGTTAAGCTCTAGTAACTATTAGATTATTTTTTTTGTCCCTGTTTAGTTCTATTTTTAGTGCTAGTATTTCGGCATTATAGTAGAACAAGTTCAGTTTACTAGAGCTTAACTTTAACTACTTTTACTTTCAAGTATCCAACTTTAACTTGCATAAAAAAAGACCAGCTTTTATAAATAACCTAACAAGACTGGCAAAATAAACAAAGAACTACATCTATGGTGGGATATCTCTAAATGCACAACAGTTTAAATACAATTAGAAATTATTCTGGAGCTTAAAACTCACATTTATCTTGCACTTAAAGAGAGGAAATACAAAATATGATGATTTAATACTATAGATGGGATTAAAAAGGAAAGCAAACTGCATGAGATGTTTCAGTACGTTAACAAGCAAAATGAGGAGAAGAATAAAAAGCTAAGGAGAGTAAATATATATAAAGCACTATGTATTATTTATTTACTTAATTGTATTTGTTAACCAGGGTAGAGCACTGATCCACGTGGATGTTTTTAAGATTTAGCTGAGGAGCACTCTGGTTAACTGACTTGCTCAGAGCCATATGGTAAGTAAATGAAGACTGGGGGAATCAAACCCTGAACAACTAACGTCACAATTAAAAATAGGGGTGCCTGCTGATATCGTGTGGACCATAACTGCGATTCATGGACCAACAAGAAAATAAATACGGTAGATACATACTACACATCTGACTGTAGTACCTCAGAGGACACCATATACTCTGAGCTACAGTGATCTTGGAGAAGTCTTCAGACAAGAAGTAGCTTTGAAAGTTCTACCTTCATTTTTAACCACCTTTCTGTTGTGTAATACTGCAAAGGATCTTTCCACTACTATATTCTTTTAGAGAATGTGGTACTTCAGCAGGGACACTGCTAGCCTTTTTTCCTGTATGCCATGAGTTTTTAGACTAGTGAGGCTTTTCACAGAGGTTTTTTGAGTTGGTCCCCCAACCACGGGAAGGGGATTTACCTCCAGGACTTGGTTTGGAAGGCACTATTTGTTTGATCATGGAGTTAGCATACATAAGTAGCAGAACTGTGGCAGGCATAGCATCCCACCAAGTCAGAGGGTACAGGTAAGAATCCCCCCCGCAAGTAATAATTTAATGGTCTTGCAGACAGCTTTAGAAGTCCATGATATTCTGCCTGAATTGCATTTTTTCCTAGTTTTGAGGCCTACAGTGTCAGGTCTCACACAGTTCATACGAAGCCTAAACATGACACAGTGGTACATATTTACAATTAGAAACATCTATGGATAAATAACTTTGTGAATGAAAAAGATTAGCACAGAAAAGGAAAACTTGAAAGCTGTATAATGTAGCTTCTGTGCAGCAAACAGTCAAAAACTAGAGTGCACAAAAGAGATGATTTCTCATCTGCCAGTAACAATCTCAGCTGCAGTAGCAGGAGGCCTGGTTGTGTATTTAATAGATACTTACATCTGTAAATACTTGACTACATTTCTTTGAAGTAATACTATTTTCCTTATTTCAGTTTTTCATGATGCAAATCATTTCTTATATGTTTACAGCTAAATGTTTTTCATTGAGATAACACTTACTGTTAGTGTTTGGTGTTTGTTTAGTTCTGTAGTTTTGTATGCTATTTAAACAAAATACAATTTTCTTAAAATGTATCTGACTTGGGTAGCTGTCATATCACGCTTTTCTGAACTAATAAGATTCTCGATTCATTCAGAAAGCAATCAGAAAACAGTACTGTCCAGCAAACAAGGTCAAGAAAGAAAAACACACAGAAAGGTCCATACAGTGGAAGGGAAGAGTAGACTATGACTTTGACTTAATGACTTAATTATTAAGTTCTTTCACTGCCTTCTTAAGACAGTAATGTCCAGAAAGAGAATGAATTGTACTGGTCAAGCAGCATATGGAGGTCCTTCTAAGAATAAATAATTTGGAAGAAGGTAACATTAGAAGAACAGCACGCATTTTCTCAACAATAATTAGTTATCAGGAGAATAGATTAAAGAAGGGAAAGGCTGTGGCTAGGAGGAAGGTGAGTTGCTTAACCTCTTTCTCATAACTAGAGAGAAAGGAAGCAAATTTGGTGGCCTGCTAGGGGAAAGGAACTGTATGTAATAGTGCAGATGAAGATCAGTAACTCTGCAAAGGGAAGATACAAGACTGCTCAGAGGATGAAGGCAGTGAGGTACTACAGAGGCACTTCACCATGCAGCCCATTGTCAACTTTCTGTTTGGAGGATGGACCATGAAGATTATGTTTGAATGATCTTTTTTGGCGGCAGACACCGCAATAATAGAATCAACAAGAGGGCCTTTATTCCAGTGAAGTCTATCCCTACTCAAGTGGAAAATTTAGAAGTTATGTACTCACCATAACGTTCCATCTGAGTAGGTGACTTCATTTGGATGCAACCTGTGGGTATCGGATCCGACCTCGGATCCGAGCCGGCATTTCAAAAGCTTAGGCTCCGAGCTCCTAGCTCCTCCCTCTTACCCATAACCCCTTGCCAAGCCCTGAATGACCTCAGATTGAGTTTGCCTAAATAATACTGACTACAGTACATGAACAAAGCCTAAAAACTCGCTCTATAAAGGTCAGGGGGATGGAGGGGGGGATGGTTGCATCCAAATGAAGTCACCTACTCAGATGGAATGTTATGGTGAGTACATAACTTCTAAATCTGAAGTAGGCAGACTTCATTTGTCTGCAACCTGTGGGACAGAGTCCCCAGCTACCTGAATCTTGGGCGGCCGTCATGGAAGGATGTTCCGGAGCACCGCTGAGCCAAAGGATGCTCTTCCCCTGGAAACAACATCCACTTTATAATGAGAAATAAAGGTATGAGGTGAGGCCCAAGTGGCTGCCGCGCAGATATCATCCAATGACACACGGGACTTAAAGGCGGCTGACGTGGAGACTGCCCTAGTAGAATGAGCCGTAACCCTCTGAGGAGCAGGTCTACCTGAAGTGTCATAAGCCTGCAGAATACAATTAGCAATCCACCTAGATAGTGTGACTTTAGACACTGCTTTACCCAAAGCAAATTTAGCAAAGGAGACGAAAAGCTGCTCTGATTGCCTGTGACCAGCTGTTCTGTGAATATAAAATCGTAATTGTCTATGAACATCCAAGGAATGCAATTTGTATTCTCCTTTGTTTGAGTACTTGGGAAAAACACAGGTAAATTGATTGATTGGTTGATATTAGATTCTGAAGAGACTTTCGGAAGAAAAGATGGATTGGTCCTGAGGCACACCCTATCTGGAAAGAAAGAAAGGTAAGGCGGCTTGACGCATAGAGCCTGAAGTTCAGACACTCTTCTGGCTGAAGTGATAGCTACTAAGAAGGCAGTCTTCCAGGAAAGGTACTTAAGGTCTGTAGAAGCTGCAGGCTCGAAGGGAGGAGCAGTAAGGGCTTGCAGAACTAAAGATAGGTCCCAAGGTGGTACAATCTCCTTGACTGGAGGCCTCAACAAAAAAATCCCTTTGAGAAAGGTTTTGCACAATTTAGCCGTCATGAGGGTCATGACCAATATGATAATGCGAGATGGCTGCCAATTGTACCTTAATCGTGGAAGAACTTGCCCCTTGATGAAAGAGGTCTGTTAAAAAATCCAGCACTGCTGACATAGGTGCTGAGAAAGGATCCAAAGTTCTCTGAACCGCCCAAATAGAGAATCTCTTCCATTTACTCCGATAAACCTGCCTGGTGGAAGGTTTATGAGCTGCCACTAAAATGGCCTTGACCGGTGATGAGATACCGGGAGTCCTAATCAAGGATGGAACTGGAGCAGCCAAGCTGTCAATTTCAGGGTGCTTAGATTGGGAACCGAAATTCCCAGAGGGTGGGAGATGAGATCCAGAATCGGATCCAGAATCCAGGGTGGATTGATTTTGTGAGACCATACAAAGGGGAACCAGGGATGACGAGGCCAGAACGGGGCAATGAGAATCATTCTGCTCCCCAAACTGTTGGCTTTCTGCAGAAGCCTCTGCATCAGAGGTAGTGGAGGGTAGGCATAAAGGAGACCGGGAGGCCAAGCATGCACCAGCGCATCTCTTGGGAATTCCCCTGGTGGGGGAAGCAGAGCGAAGAAATTGTCGCATTTGGCGTTTGAGGGAGAGGCAAAAAGATCGCAACAGGGTTGCCCCCAAACGGCAAAAATCTTCTTCGCTACCTGAGGATTGAGAGACCACTCGTGAGGTGAAAGAATGGTGCGACTGAGTTTGTCCGCAAGGATGTTGGATTTTCCCGGAATGTGCGTTGCTACCAGAAAGCGTTTGGTGGAAATTGCCCATTCCCAGACTCTCATGGCCTCTCGACAAAGGGGATAGGACCTGGTTCCTCCCTGTTTGTTGATGTACCAGACTACCGACATGTTGTCTGTCTGAATCGCAATAGTCCCTGAAGAAAGAACGTGGTGAAGTGCTTGCAACGCTAGGAGCACCGCCCTCATTTCCAGGACATTTATATGCAACGACGTCTCTGTGGGGTTCCACGTGCTTGGAAATCTTTCCCGCAGAATGCCCCCCCCCCACCTGAGGCAAGAAGCGTCCGTGGTCACTGTGGCTCGGGGAAATGCAGCACAAAAAGGTCTCCCTGTCAGGGGCTCCGGAGAAAGAAGCCACCAAAGAAGGGAATCCTTGCACGCTTTGCTGACCGCTATCGGAGTGTTGAGAGAGGAACAGAGAGGGGACCACTGAACCTGAAGGGTCCATTGAAGAACCCGCATGCGTAAGCGTGCATGAATAAGAAGCGGGATAGCTGCCGCCATCTAACCTAGGGCCCTCAGGACCGAAGCTGCAGTCGGAAATGGTTGCAGGAGCGCTGCTACATGACACTTCAGGTTGGCAATTCTGTCTGGAGTGAGGAAGGCTCGCATTGACCTGGTGTTTAGCCTTCCTCCTATGAAATCTATAGCTTGTGTGGGGTGCAGTAAAGATTTCTCCCAGTTGACAGTGATGCCCAGCCTTGGGGCTAGTCGAAGAAAGTAGTCCCTGGCTGAGCACAGAAGATGCCTTGATGATGCCGTCAGGAGCCAGTCGTCCAGGTATGGAAAGACCTGTAATCCCTGGAGCCTCAGGTGGGCCGCTACCACTGCTAGAACCTTGGTGAACACCCTGGGGGCTGAGGTGAGACCAAAGGGAGGACCCTGAACTGGTAATGACTGGCTCCCAGCCGGAAGCGAAGGAACCTCCTGGACCGTCTGTCCATGCGAATGTGGTAGTACGCGTCCTTGAGGTCGATGGAGCACATCCAGTCGTTCTCCCTCAAGAGGGGGAGTATAGATTGAAGGGTGACCATCCGGAACTTTTGCTTGGTTACTGACAGGTTCAGCAGGGAAAGATCTAAGATTGGTCTTAAGTCCCCCGTTTTCTTTGGCACCAAAAGAACCTGGAGTAAAACCCTGACCCGGTTTGATCTGGGGGGACGCACTGGATAGCTCTTTTTCTAGCAGCTGTTCGATTTCGATAGCTGCTGCCTCCCTTTGGTCGGGTGGAACATCTGGGAGGCTGCGAGATCTGGGAACCTTGTACAGGGGAATTGTATAACCTCTGGATATCACACGAAGCACCCAACGGTCTGTTGTGATGGACTCCCAAGAAGTCAGGTGCCTCGAAGAACGCCCCCCGACTGCCTCCAGAGACGGACAGCCGGGCAACCCTTCAGGGCTGCTGCGTGGGTCTATCAGAGAAAGGTTCTCTGGACCCAAAGTTGCTAGGAGCCCCCCTGCCTCTGGGACGGCGACCTCCCCGTCCTCCTCTGCCACGGAAGGACTGGTTATCCGGAGCAGGTTGGGACTGCTGCGATTTCCGGAACCACATCTTCTTCTGTCCCTTTTGGTTCTTCGAGAAGGACCTCTGGGGAGCTGAGAAGCGGACTCCGACGGCAGACAGCGTCTTCCCGTCCTTCTCGCTCTGGACTAATGTTTCACGAACAGTCTTGCCAAACAAGGCAGAACCATCGAAGGGGGCATTCGCGAAGGTCGCCTTAAAGGGCTCTGCGAAATCACAGTGGCGGAGCCAGGCCTGTCGCCTCATGACTAGGCCTGCTCCGCTGGCTCTAGCGGCTCCCTCAGTAGCGTGAGAAAGTAGCCGCATAGATGTATTCGAAACTGATCTAAGAGTGGCCATTCGGGTGGAGTATACCTGTTTATCCTCACTCGACATGGACTCTGGGGGAGATGCAGCGTATTCTTTAATCAGATCCCGCTGCATCCTGATGACGTGTGCCATGTAGTTCAGCGCTCTCAACGAGAAGGTTGCTGAACTGAAAACTCGCTTCCTGATGCGATCCATCGAGCGGGACTCCTTGCCCGGAGGATGCATAGAGGGACTCTCCTGGGCCAATTCCCTCTTAGTGGCTGCAGCCATCATCATGGCATCTACTGGGGGGCCTTTGCTCCAGTGAGTGCGGTCCGCCAGAGGGGAAAGGATATGGTCAGGACGCTTGGGTACAGGCTCAACGGTGTCCGGATCCTTCCACGCTCTGATGGATATAAGGTCCACCAGAGGGTCGGCAGGAGGGGACACCCAAGAGGTAGATGGGCCTGCCTCGAATGCCTCCAAGAACACAGACTCGTCTGAGGAGGCCTTTCGGGCAGACCACCCCCCCCTGATTCTCAACATTTCCGTAATGTCTCCAAATGAGACGTCTTCAGGGGGTGACCTTGGGGAGCCGTCCCCTTCATCCAAGTCTGTGTCTTCGGTAACGGACTCGGGGGAGTCCATGTGCCTCCTTTTGCACTTACGCTTCCGAGGTACTTCTTCGGGGGGGCTGTCCGAGGAGTACTCTTCCGCAGCTGGATGTTCCAAGGGAACTACTTGGGACATCGAGGCGGGCTGTCCCTGGGACCGGCTGGTGGGGGCCTGGCCCAACTGCAAGGGAGTGCGGGATGGAGCCGTGGCAGGGACCGGGGGTCCGGTAGTCCTCAACAGTGCCCTTTCCACTACGTCGAAGGCCGAGGGGGAGCCAGCTTCTCTAAACCCCGAGAGCCGACCCCCACTCGGATCCGATGCATGGATCAGAGCCGGAGCCGAGACCGTCGGATCCGAGAGACCGGTGTGCTCCGACCTAGACGGAGCCGAAGATACACCAGCTCTCTCGGACCCGAGGCTCGGTCCTCGGCTCCGAGAGGTCGGGTCCGAAGTACCCGAAGCACTCAAGGGATGGGACGGATCCGAGGTGCGCCGACCCATCGGATCCGACCCACCCCCGGATCCAACTCTGCCCGGCGCCGACAGCTCCGAACCCATGGTATGGGTCGGAGAAGGAGCCAAAGGGGCGAAAAAAGGGGTCGAAGCCCCTCCCGGATGGGGGGGGGCTAGGAGCACTCCCATTTGCATTTGGGCCTGGATGAATTTCCTCATCATCCGGTCCATATCTGCTTCACTCATGGAGAATGTGGATCTGGTGGAGGCCACCGAAGCGGACCTAGAGAGCCGCCTTGGGGACCTCGCTGAAGGGCTAGCCTCCTCCTCCTCGGGCCCAGGAGAGAACCGAGGGGAGTGGAGCCGAGGAGGAGGAAAGCTAGAAGGCACAGGGGAGGCCCGCTTAGATGGAGGAGCCGAACTGGAGGTTTCAGCTCTCCGTTTGTGGTGCCTCTCCCTGTGCCTCTCCTTCTTCTCTCTCTCCCTAGAAGACTCTCTCCTCCGGCATCTTAGAGGGAGGTTGAGTCCCAGCCGGAGGAGGAGAGCCCACAGCAACTGCTTGCTGAGTAGAAGGGGCAGAAGCCGAAGCGGTATCTGGAGGGAGAAGTCCCGCCAGCACCAGCTTCGACCTCCGCTCCCTCAAAGCTCGGGGTTGAACCCTGCACAAATGGTACAACCAGATGACAGGTGTTCAACCCCCAAGCATTTGCACGAGTGTGGCCATCCGCTGGGGACAGCTTATGGCCACACTCGGTACATTTAGAGAATACAGCCTTATGGGCTTCAGACATGTTAAGCCCTAACAGGCCTCAAACAAACACACACACACAAACTACGCAAAACCCGAGAAAAGTTTAAAATAAAGAGAGAGGAAAGCCTAACACAATCACTTCTAACTAACAAAATTAAAAAAATTAAGGTTTTTGAAAATTTTTCTGTCAAAAACAACTTATCTGCCTAGGAGCTCAGGAATCCGTCGCAACTTGAAAGCGGCAAACGAAATCTGAGGTCAGTCAGGGCTTGGCAAGGGGTTATGGGTAAGAGGGAGGAGCTAGGAGCTCGGAGCCTAAGCTTTTGAAATGCCGGCTCGGATCCGAGGTCGGATCCGATACCCACAGGTTGCAGACAAATGAAGTCGGCCTACTTCAGATCTTATGTTACAGGGATTCGGTTTTACCACACTGGGCTCCTGCCTCCATGACCTCTTTATCACTATATCTATCATCTAGTCAGTGGGAGGGACCACCCGTCGGGGTGAGTGATGCTGTACGGGAATCAATGTCTCCCTTCTTACATGTACACCTTCTGTGAAAATTGAGGGGGGATCTTCTGAAGACTCAGAAGCATCTCATGATCTTTGTTGAATAATGGGTTTGAGGTGATCAGAACTTCTATGTCCATTGGGCAGATGATGGGGACTCAATGACTCAGACAGACTGGTGTCTAAGGGAGGAGCCAAGACAGGGAGTACACTGATCTTCTCAATGAACTTCAATGTTAATGAGAACCTCGACAGCACAGAGGATACCTCCACTGGACTGACTTCATCTTCAAAAAAAAAGGAGGCAAATGGCCCTGACACTGGAGCTCCCAGCACCAACAAGCCAGTTTGCTTGTGCACAGAGATTAATGCTGAAATCCTCAACACCACAAATGGCATAGAACAAGCTAGCACCTAAGAAAGGATCCGATGTTGAGGATCCAGCACTGAGATACAGATTTCCAAAGGTATAAGGGTTGAATGTGTCAAATGGGAAGTTGGCACGGATGGATTGGATCTAGTCAGTGCCAAAAGTGAATGCTCTGGGACTGGCTTCAGTTCTGAAATAACAAGCACTAGGATATGTGCCAGGGATGAATTACCTACTGAAGTGATTGAGCCAACCCAATCCACCTTGGAAACAGAGGGGGGTGGACCATACCTATGTCTATTTTAGTCTTGACAAATGCTCTTATCATTCAGTCCTAAACAATACTGTCAACCAAGTAAGTCTAGAGCCAAGGATCGTGGAGAACTCCCTCTCCAAGGGCCTACTGTTGGTAGTTTCCCTCCTAGATGGCCTATCAGGAATAAGGATGAGTTTTGTGGATACTGGAACACAGGGCTTCTGAATAAGTGGATTCAAATGGATCAAAGCTGATGCCTTAAATAAGGATATAAATTAGTGCTTTTGAAGCAGTAAACAGGAAAGCGGTTTCTTTTTTTTCCTCTTCTCTTTTTCCCTCTCTCTCCCCCCTTACCTTTTTCTTCCTCTCTCTCCTTTTCTCTTCAGGTCTATCACCAGAGTCAGTGGGAATAAGGTCTTAGAGAATCAGCTTGTTTTCTTTTTCTTTCAAAGATGGGACATGGGCCAAATGTCTTGCAAATAACAAAGGATGCCTGCAGATGTTCTGGCTCTACATGACAGAAAGGCCATGTGTGCCCTGGGGCAGAATCTTGTGTCCACATTTTGAACACTTTTTCAAACCTGAACCTTTCATTTTGGAAATGAAAAAAAATTAACGAAGTGCCAGCATATTTAATACTTAACAAAAACAATGATAGTAATAATAATAATAATAATAATAATAATAGCAATAATCACAATAACAAGCTCTATAAGCTAGGAAGTAAATTAATGAAAGACAGCAGAGAGACAGGGAAGTCCCCATGTCAGAAACAAAAGTTAAGAAAATTTGGAAGGGTTAGGCCTTGGCCAGGGAGGGAAGGGATGAGGCTAACATGAAGAGAGTAGATTGCTTTATAAACAAATGTGATCATAAATTATGTATACATATGCATATATGTATATGTGTATGTGCACGCACATGTGTATCGCTTGCTCTCTCTCTCTCTCTCTCTCTCTCTCTATATATATATATATATATATATATATATATATATATATTTTTTTATTTTACACACACACAGACACATATACACATTGCATTTTTTTTATTTGTTACTGGGCAAATAAGCCCCTTTTTGGCAGAGGGATGGGGAGAAAAGATCCACAAAAAATAACAGTAGTACATATACAACATGCAGAATACTCAAGAGACATTAAGCAGCATTACATACAAAGCTTCACATGAACTATTTACAGTATTACTATACCATAAACAGAAGGCTCAGGAAATATTACCAGCATTACATACAAAGTGAGGATAAAAAATGCATATAATTATGAAATAAACAAGTATACTTAGCAGCAATGTAGTTAGCACTGTGTGTTGTTTTGTAGTAGTGCATTAGGCCAGTTATAATTTTTATATAAATATGGGTTTAATTCAAGCATTCGTGTCTGAACACCTGAATGATCGTCTGCAGTGTTTGAAAATACTTTGACTCTGTTTATGTGCATGAGAAGATACCCTTTTCCCCACTGAAGTGTGATCTCGGAGTTGATATATACATATATATATATATATATATATATATATATATATTTATAGGTTTACTATCATAATCTTGAAAGTAAAAAAAAAAATTATTAGCGAAGTGTTTTGCCGAAAGTAGACATTACCGAATGTCCCCAATGTCGTAAATTAGCTGTTAATGCCGCAAATGTCAATCATGACATTTTCAGCACTTAACAGCAATCCCACCCTTCCCATAACTCCCTAACCAGTGAACCTAACATCCCATTTATGCAGGGGGGCAAGCCTCCCACACCCCCCCAATTATATATTCTAACTCAGAGATCGCACTACAGTGAGGAAAGGGATGTAGTTCCCGTACCACACTGTAGCATGATCCTTGTGCATAATCAAACGTTGTATTCGCGAATGCACAGTACATTCGCAAATATAATGTTCGATTTCATAGCTGGCACACACAGGAACTATTTGAAAATCTGTAGTTCATAGGCGTGCAATGCTACGCTGATATATTTATAGTAAACCTATATATATATATATATATATATATATATATATATATATACAGTGGATACAAAACATGTGCACACCCCTGTTAAAATGCCAGGTTTTTGCGATATAAAAAAATGAGACTACAATAAATCATTTCAAAACCTATCCCACCTTTATTGTGACCTATAACCTGTACAACTCAATTGAAAAATAAACAAATCTGCTAGGGGAAAAAATATAAAAAATATGGTTGCTGGTTGCATAAGTGTGCACACCCTTAAACTAATACTTTGTTGAAGCACATTTTGCTTTAATTACAGAATTTAGTCTTCTTAGGTAGAAGTCTATCAGCATGGCATATCTTGACTTGGCGATATTTGCCCACTCTTCCATGCAAAACCGCTCCAAATCTGTCAGTCAGATTGCGAAGGCATCTCTTGTGCACAGCTCTCTTCAGGTCACTCCACAGATTTTCTACTGGATTTAGGTCTGGGCTTTGGCTGGGCCATTGCAAAACTTAATTTTCTTATGGTGAAGCCATTCTTTTGTTGATTTGGATGTATGCTTGGGGTCATTGTCATGCTGAAAGGTGAAATTCATCTTCAGCTTTCTATCAGATGCCTGAAGGTTTTGGGCGAAAAGTGACTTGTATTAGGAACTGTTCATAATTCTCTCCACCTTGACTAAAGCCCCAGGTCCAGCTGATGAAAAGCAACCCCAAAGCATGATACTGCCACCACCATGCTTCACCGTGGGGATGGTGATCTTTTGATGTGAAGTGTTATTTTTGCACCAACCATACCTTTTGGAATTGTGGCCAAAAAGTTCAACCTTGGTCTCATCAGACCATAACATATTTTCCCACATGAATCCAGACACCAAGCAATAGTTGTTTAAAAATGTATAAATCTTTTATTCCAAATGAAAGACAAAAAGAATATCCACAAGTGCTTTCACTCGGATGTTCCGAGCTTTCTCAAGTAGTTCTTCTGTTTTCACGCAACTGTTTAAATAGTTGCTAGGCTCCAATTAAGCCACATAACTTGTGTTTAATTAAACAATTGTCACAAATAAATAGGACTCTTATAAATCAATGTTAAACATTAACATTCAGTTACCATTGTTATTCTCTGTATGTTATATACCAATCTTTAAGAGACAGAGAAAGAGAAGAGAAGAGACAGAAGTGTAACAAAGAAATTGGGTACTTACAAATGCGGAGCTTGTCACCAATGTCATGCAATCGTAGATGACACAGGGGTATACTTACCTTCTAGAAAAATGAGGATAAAATCCCCTACATATTTTACATGCAATTCTAAGGGGGTTATATATATATATATATATATATATATATATATATATATATATATATATATATATATCTGGTGGTGTGCACGTTCTGCAAAAGTTTTTATATTGGTAAGACGGAAAGGGAACTTAGAAAAAGAATATATGAGCATTTCTATGAAATAGCGAAGAACAAAGAAACTAATGCACTATACAAACATTCCCTTGTATGTCCAAACCACAATTTTAAATTTATGGTAGTTGATCAGGTAGAACATGAGGTCCGAGGGGGGGACTGGGAGTCCACTCTCGAGTACAAAGAGTTAATATGGCAGTTAAGATTAGATGCCAGCAGTTGGCCGGGTTTAAATGACACTATTAGTATCAAGCCGGTTTTAAAACTTAGAAGGGCCAGACTATAATCAATTAATTTAAAGAACATATACATTTTTATAGTAATCTAACTGCCATAATATACACACTTGTAATGAAAAATCTTTACAAGATATGGTCAGGTACATTTTGTATTTTTTACATTTTATATGGTAAAGATAAACATTGGTAATAAGAGGAAAATGTGGGGGGGGGGATGGGGTGGAAGGGGTAGGAAAATATATAATTTGTATCATTTGGTCTATTTCATGTTTTTATAAATTTTAGTATATGTGTGTGTAATGAAATGGCATTAGATAGCTTCAAGTTTAAAACTCAGGTAAAAGACTCATTGTTATTTGTAATTACATTTACATGTACTGGTTTTCTAGTTTAAACAAACGACAAACTTAAAGATTGGTATATAACATACAGAGAATAACAATGGTAACTGAATGTTAATGTTTAACATTGATTTATAAGAGTCCTATTTATTTGTGACAATTGTTTAATTAAACACAAGTTATGTGGCTTAATTGGAGCCTATCAACTATTTAAACAGTTGCGTGAAAACAGAAGAACTACTTGAGAAAGCTCGGAACATCCGAGTGAAAGCGCTTGTGGATATTCTTTTTGTCTTTCGTTTGGAATAAAAGATTTATACATTTTTAAACAACTATTGCTTGGTGTCTGGATTCCGTGGCGGATACTGTCTTTGCTTCTTGGTCTGTGTTTTAACAATCGTTTTGGTTGGCTTTGTGGATATTTTCCCACATCCTTTTGGGAGACTTAGTGTATTGTTTTGCAGATTTTAGCCAGGCCTGGATGTTTTTCTGGGTAAGAAAAGGCTTCCGTCTTGCAACCCTATCCCATAGGCTAGACATATGGAGAATATGGGAAATTGTTGTCACATGTAGTACACAACCAGTACTCATCAGAAATTCTGCAGCTCCTATATACATATACACACACACATATATAAAATTACCAGGGTGTGTGAGGGGTGCAGCTCAACACAAGGGGAAATGTCAGGTGCTTGTCCGTGCAAAAAATAGACCCCCCCCCCGAATCTGTGAGAGTCAGCTTTGTGTGTATTCATATCTTTATTATTCTATGATTCTAACACATTTACCACTATGACAGATATTCAAAGTGCTGATACTTCAAACATATATATATATATATATATATATATTTTTTTTAGATCAAAGAGAAGAAATGTTAGTAGGAAAGTAATTTCTTACTAGACAATGGGAAAAAAAGGGAGAAATCTGCATTTATCTGAAAATGCTAGTGCACTGGAGGACCACGTCTGATATGTATGGTAACAAATGTGATCTGAAGGACAGTGACATGCAAGTGGGAGAAGGGTGATGTCTGAGCTCTGCAGAAAACTCTGTAGCAGAGATGTTGCTAGTTCAGATCTGATGCAAGGGTGGCATACCCACAAAATATCAGCAGGCATTCCTTTTTTCGAGGCGAACAGAAGGAGCAACACAAGATCCATGTGGTTAATTTGAATGACTAGATGTTCAGGTGAGCCTTACCAGACAAGTGAGATAGGAGTTTTGGATGATGCTCAAATAGGAGGAGGATGTCCTTATCAGGTGAGGCCAAAGCAGCCAGAATCTCACATTTTGAGCATAAAATGGGGTTATGAGAATAATTTTGGCTTTCTACTGCCTGGCATTTTGAATAAATTTCCACACAGACACTGTTGTAAGGGATCTAGGCAGCTCATTGATTGTTCCTTATCATTTGATCATCATGTCTCCACAGTAGTTCAGAAATGACATTTGATCATCATGTCTCCACAGTAGTTCAGAAAGACTTCTATCTGTCCCATCTAATTTCCAGAGAAGTAGACTTAATTCCCCACTACTCGTATCTTATCAGACCCATTATTCAGTATAATGCACCTTCTGGCATGTATTTGTCTAAACATATCTCACAACCTGAGTTTCATAACTAAAAAGATCAGTGGCCTCAAAAATCTTAGTTATCAGGAAAGACTGGCAGCCCTTCCTCTGTACTCAGAGTCTTCCATGGAGATCTGTTTCTAGCCTTTTGAGCCATGAAAGATCAAACTCTATTTGACCTCCTATTTCTTCGCAAAACTAATGGCACCTCAAAAACTTGGTTAAGGGAACTAAACCATTAGCAGATAAATAAGACACACTGGCACAATAGATTCACATCCTAATGCATCTTTCACCTCTGGAACAAACTTCCACTACATGTCAAGCAGAATAGTACCTTTGTCGCCTTCAAAGTGAATCCAGATAACTGGATGGGCAGTCTCAAATCCTTCCCGATCTGTCCTGATAGATTTTACACTTCCTTGAGGTTGGAGGGAACTTTTGAATATGTTTTTTTTTGGCTAGGCCTGAAACAGTCTGCAGACTGATTGCCTAGTACTGACATGAACTGGTAAACCAAGTTTGCAGACAACTGCAAACAAGGTGCAATTACTGAATTCCCAAATGATGTCAGCATACTTCAGGAAGGTCTTATCAGACCAATGACTGGTATTTTAGTCATTGTCTCAAACTGAATGCAAAGAAATGCATCATCGTTCCCTTTGGTAAAAACAATGTCCTTTCACAATATCAAATGAACAACAATACCCTATGTACCTACAAAGTGGTAAGACAACTGGGATCACAAGTAGACTGCAACTTTAACTTTGACTGCCATGTGTCTACTGTAGTAAGGAAGGCTTTCAAAGTAGCACACTTGATTAGTAAAGGCATCACCTTTAGAACAAAAGAGGTTATAACCCCTCCATACACTAATTAGCCCCATAATTGAGCATAATTCCCCTTTTGGCATGTAGTGTACAAAGTACCTTCAGCAAATGGAGAGACCTAAGAGGTTTCTAAGATCAAGGGACTCCAGTACATGCCTTACACAGACCGACTAAAGTTCCTGTCACTATATTCAGTATTGTATAGACTTCTTAGAGAAGACTTAAGCCTGGCTTACAGAGCAGTCTCTGACACAAACCTAATAAACCTGCTGCACATCCATAATTCAAACGGGCTAGAGCTACCTGTTCCAGGGACCTAAATATGGCCTGCAACTTGAATAGGATGTGCTGGAGGGACATATTTGTCTCCCAGCAAGTGTTACATTTTTGGAATAGGCTGCCAATTCATGTGAAGCAGAGCACCTCTATGACACTGTTCAAAAGGAACCTGGAAGAGTTGAGGTTAGTGCCCACAACACTCCTGGACATGGGCAGTCATTACTAAAGACAGTCCTAGGTACTGACTATATCTACGGTACTACATTGGGATAAAACAGCTAGGCTTGAAATGACTTCTGGGTTAATAGGCTAGTAACCTCCTATGAACTTCACCATGAAGGGCAGTAGAAGGAAGACATACAGGCGACCTGAGGGCCAAGGATGGACCACAGTATCTCTAGAAGTCTGTCGCTGTGAAGGGATTGGGCTAAAGAAATTGCTGCAGTTTCTTTTAGAGGATGATACAAAAAGACTACAAGACTTAAACAGAAGAACAACATTATTGCTGTATACAAGCTTAGAGACCACTCTTAAGGCATTAGAAGACAAATGTTCAGTTTGTCAGCCAAGGTATTGGCTTGGCCAGGACATACACTGCAACAAAAAAATGCTGTGAATTGACTGCTTACTCACTTACACTCACTGCTTCCTACTAGAGGAGGAAAAATTATATTATTCCTTGGTTTCTGATATACCACACTATGGCCATGTTGTCAGAGTGTATGATTATCACATCCTGGAGAAAGCGGTTCTGAAAGGCCTGCAATGCTATGATGGCTGCCTCACCTGCAGAATACTGATATGTAGATGGACCTCTCACTGTGCCCATTTCTTGTGAACCATTTATCCCAGAAAATGTCACCCCCACCCTGACCTTAAGGCAGACATGTCTGGTGACTAGCGACCATGACAGTTGGCAGTGGGTGAAGAAAAAAAAAACATTTGGACAACAGATTCTGTGGTTGAAACCACCACTGTACAAGACTGTAACAAGACCTGAAAGTTCATATTTTCTGACATTTTATTGAGAAGCTGTAATTACTGTACCATTAATGTCCATTGAAGAACTCTCAAGTGAAAAGTGCTGAGGGATACCATGTATAGGGTTGCTGCCATTAAGTCATGATACTAGGGGTGCTTTAGGTGCATTCTAATGCAGGAGGTGTCTAACCTTCTCTTATATGCGCATCTTACCTTCTTGCTCACTCTGTTAAAACCTGTTTATCAGGAGACTTGCAATTGTTAATCTTAACCTGGTGGTCAGGTGGGAATCAATAAATCCAAATGTCTGAATTGGCTGTAGCTATGACTTTTGCAGGCTGATCGATACTCCTAAAGATGTACAAAACTAAAGCAAATCATCAATTGCCTTTCTGAGAGACCCTTGAAGGGACAAGAGTAGTCATCCAGGTAAAGGAAGCTCTTGATCCCTAGTAGCCTGAGGTGAGACATTACTAATGCCAGTGTATTTGGAAAAACACCATGGAGGCTCTGATAAGGCTAAATGGCAAGACATTGAACTGGTAGTGACTTGCTCCCACCAGGAGTAAGAGGGATCTCCTAGATACCTTTACTATTTTTAAATGAAGGTAAGCATCCTGGAGATCCAAAGAATACTTCCAGTCTCTACCAGCAGAAGGAGTTGATTCAGACAAAACTGTGGCAGAAGGACAAAATACACTAAAAGTGGGAGACAGCAGACTGTTTGAGGAGAATGACTACTCAAATGTACACCAGGCATAAGCAGAGTAAATTTATCCCATTATTCAGGAGATGTCAAGAAGCAGGCATGAGATTCCAACTGCCATACCCAGCTATCTTCAAAGTATTATTCCCTGGAGGAACAAAATAATTTTTTGATGAAGTATGTGCTAAGGAAAAAATACAAAAGTTTGTCCAACAAAACGCAAGCTATGAAACAGGAGGAGATTCTGCATCTTGTTCTTCTGGTAATAAAGACCACAAGAGACTGTGCCAGTGAAATCTTTCCCAGTGTTTCAACGGGAAATGCTTGACACAGGGAAAAAAACACAAGAGTTGACCAGAAGAATTGAAAGTACATTGGAAATGAAGCAGAGACAGGGTTTGAGAGAAGGAGATGAACAGGAATAGAACAAGAAAATCTTGAAATATTGGACTTTGTTAAACATGTAGGGGACTCTAAAGCATATGCCTTACTTCATGTCATTAATGTTTGGAAAAATACTCAGGAGAGAAGAGGAGGAGGAGAAAGTACACTGTAAGAAAAACTATTTTTTTTCTTAAATAGTACTATTTAAGTGGTGCATGATTTTCTTCACGTTATAAAGTTTTTTTCAGTTAGTGTAATAGAGATACTATGCTTCTGTTTTTTTTTTTTGTTGTTTGTTTCTCCCTTCTCTCTCTCCTTGTTCAATTTTAAGAAATGCAGGCAATGCAATGTAAAAAAATACTGAATATTATAAGAATTTTTTTTCTAGTGAACAGTTTTTGTCTGATTCTCATGTATCTAGCAGACAATCTGATAAAGAGAAATGGCTTAGAGAAAATTTTTCTGAAAGCATTCAAGTGTTTTCCTATCTGAGACAGCTACAAAGATAAGAAAAAAATAGACAGCACTTAGTAGAACCACAGGCTATACTATGCATTTTAGCATGGTTAACCTTGCTTTTAGGTTAGTTCCGTGTCTGTGTGTGTAGCTGTCAGTTTGGAACATTTATTCTTATTAGGAGGGACAAACTTCAATATTCAAAGATGTACATAATTTTATATGTTATTATTAAGTTAACAGACTTTAAGGGGAATTGGGTGTTTGGCTGTACTTTTGATTAAGGGTTTTCAATAAAACAAAAAGTTCTGTAAGATGTGACATAGGCTCAAATGAACACGACAAGAAACAACAGTATAAAAGATTAACCTGCCAAACAGTACATGCATATAACACAAAAGCTGAAACTAGACATTTAACAAAAAAGCTGTTATGCATAAAAGGTGGGAATAATAATCTCTCAAGAAAGAATATGATGCTTTCTATAATGTTTTTAAATGTTAATGGTCTCACAGATAAATACAAAAAAGAAAGACTAGTGAACTATGTTAAAAAAGGAAGAGTGCAAATAATGATAATACAGGATACACTTAGAAAGAACTGAACATGTGAATTTGACAAAGAAAGGTTTTCAGGATGGTTATTCAGTGGAATACCTGGGGCAAAGGAAGACAGGAGTACTTACATTAATTGCAAGAGGAGCTCCAATAGTAATCCAGCCATCCATTCCTGTGCCATTCAGCACATTGGGCAGTGAACACTCTCCATTACTTGTTGTTCCATAGCAGTTTGCGGTTTTATGGGATTGGGTTGCTAGCCTTGTGCCCAAACCTCCTCGGAGGGTATACCACACACTCACGCACGTGTGCACATACATACATACACACAGAAACACACACACACACACACACACACACACACACACACACACACACACACACACCTAGGCCCAATTTAGAGTGTGCCATCCACCTACTGCAAGTTTTTGGAATGCAGGAGGAAAACGGACTACTGGGAGGAAACCCATGAGAATACAGAACAGACAGGACTTGCAGACTCCACACAGAAGGCACGCTAGCTAAAAATTGAACCAAAGAACTTCTTGCTGTGAGAGGACAAAGCTAATCGCTGCACCACTACACCACCCCCAATATTAATAGAACAGGATAAAAAAGAAAATAACGGTAGATTTGTAGTACTAAAGGAATACTGGCAAGGCAGGAGGAGGATTACACTATCATATATTTATATTCCAGAAAGAACTGCTATAATGGCACTTAAGAAAATTCTGGGAGAAATAATCAGCTATCAGTAAGGAATATTAATTACAGGTGGGGACTGCAATTTGATTTGTAATAGTGAAGATGTGTCTGGGGGGCCCAGAAAGGAAAATATAATAAAGGGGGGGGGGGTACATTTTCAAAGAAATTTATGAAATAATTGGCATGAAAGATATGAACTCTAGGAGTTCCCAGTGAATTTACATATTATTCCCCAAGATACACAAACAGGGCTAGGTTAGACAGAATTTACATTTCACAGGAACATGTGCATTTAATTGAAGGTCTTGATGCATACCCAATAACTATTTCATCATGTGCCAATAAAAAACGTCTTTCCGCTTTTCCCGGTTAGGGGTCGGCACAGTGGAACTCTGGTCCGCTAATGATTGGCAATGTATTTTTACGATGCTGAGTTGCCAGCCGGATGCCCAGCCTTCAAAGAAGGCACACCCATTCAGGCACGCACCTACCTGCATGTCATTAAATGTCACACATTGAGGGGAAGACATGCAGACTCCACACAAAAGGCGCTCCAGCAGAGAATCGAACAGTAGAACCTCTTGCTGTGAGGCAACAATGCTAACAGCTACATCACCGCAGCCACTTCAGGTCATGTGCCAATAATAACTAAAATAATAACTAAAATAAAAACACAGGGTAATGAAAGAAAAATGAGACACTGGCACTTTCACACCTATCTTGTGAAAAGAGAGGAACTTAAGGAATGGGTAGTGGAAACTGTCCAGGAGCTATTAGAGAAGATAGACAGGCTGCATAAGTGGCCGCAGTGGTGCGGCAGTTAGCATTGTCGCCTCACAGCAAGAGGTTCTCCAGTTTGATTCTCAGCTAGGGTGCCTTCTGTGTGGAATCTGTATATCTACCCTGCAGTCATGTGGGTTTCCTATGGGTGCTCCAGTTCCCTCCCACATTCCAAAGACATGCAGTAGGTGGACTGAACACTTTAAATTGGCCATAGGTAAAAGTGTGTGTGTGTGTGTGTGTGTTACGAATGAACTATCGTGGCAGGGCTAGCCACCCAGCGGTGTAAACCTTGGCTTGAGATGACTGCCACTGCTGAAGTGACACCCTGACCCCATGTGCAAAATGAGAAAAGGGGTTATGGATGCATGGATGGATTAGAGAAGATAGAAATTTCTTCTGAAAATATTGCTAGGGAGTGGGATAAAATTAAAATGGAGCTTGAAAATAGGGTGGAAATAAAAGAAAGGGAGATATGATTAAGAAGTAACAAGAATTATTTAGAGGGACTGACAAAAGTATTGCAAAATAGGGGGAATCTCAAGACAAAGAGGAGGAGCACCTGCAGAACACTAAATAGAAAATAAGGGATTACCTCAGTAATATGCATGAGTTTAGAAAGACTGCTGTTAAACAACTGTTTTTTGATAATAACTCTAGAGCACAAAAACTTTTTGCACAACGACTCAGACAATTGAAAGTAGAAAGAGCTGTCACCAAGCTTAGGGAGCCTATACCAAGGAAGATAACAAGGGATCCTGTAAAAGTATTAGAAATATTTCGAAAATTCTATGAAAATTTGTATAAAGCAGAGAAATATGGAAATCAAGAAAAGGTACAAATGGAAATGTTTAAAGAAGAATTAAATATTCCAAGGCTAGAGGTAGAGGAGGCTCAATTACTAACAGCTAGGATAGAAGAAGATGAATGGTGATGTATAACCAATCTACAGTAAAATCCCCAGGAACAGATGGTATTCCTGTGAAAGTTTGGAGGCTAGGAGGGAAAAGGTAATAAAAGATCTGAAAGTTTTGTTTAACAATATTTTAAGAGGAGGAGAAGTAACAACATCCTGGAAGAAAGCAGTGGTAGCTATAATACCCAAAGAGGGTAAAGATCCATCAGATCCAGCTTTTTACAGGCCCATTTCAACACTAAACCATGATTATAAAGTGTTTATATTTATAATGGCTAAATGAATGGCAAAAGGGATGCCACACATGATAGATATGGATCAATGTGGTTTTGTAGTATGGAGGCAAACATTTGACAACATTAACAGAACATTGATGATCCAGAGGGAAGCAGAATATAAATGTAAGAAAATACCATTGTTGTTCGTGGGTCTTGATGCAGACAAAGCATTTGACAGAGTAAGCTGGGACTTTATGATCAGAGCAATTGAAAGATTTGCATTTCCTGATAAAAGTATAAGGTTGATTAGGAGGATATATGAGGGATAGTAGGCAGAAATTAAAGTGGACGAGGTCATCTCTGATAATCTCTGCTTGAGCAGAGGAACCAGGCAGAGGTGTCCTCTCTCCCTTTTAATTGCATTATATTAGGAACCACTGGCAAAGAAAAAAGGGACTCAGAAATTCAAGGATAAAACTGGTATGGTAGTCAAGAAAAGGTGGCTCTATTTGCAGATGACATTATTTTATACCTGACAAAACCAGAAAGGGACATTACAGTGCTGTGGAACATTCTGATACAGTTTCAAATCTTTTCGGGATACAACATTAATGAAACTAAAAAGGCAATAGCGGTAAATTATGTACCCACAAACAAACTGATTCAGCAGTATCCATACTTATGGAGACATGATAAAATGAAGCTATTCAGGAGTATGGGTTAAAAATGATTCCTGTGTGGCAGCTAAGGATATGTGGGAAGAGACTAAACAAAAGATAATACAAAAACTGAGAATATGGAAGCTCTGTCTTATCGATATCAATAGTAAGATACAAGCAGTTAAAATGTTTTTAGTCCCTTAGTCTTACACATAGGTTAGGCATATTTTAATCAACCAGAAAAGAAGTTGTGGATAGCAACGAATAAAGAGCTGAAGGATTTTATATGGGAAGGGAAGATGGCAAGATTCAAGTGGATTAAGATGATTCTTCCAATAGAACAGGGCAGATTGGGATTACCTGATTTGAAGGGGTATTTCAGGGCAACACAGTTGAGGCTCCCATACATAGCACAATCAGAAAACTATTATTCAAAATGGAAAGAGATGATGATGAAATGGGGGAAGCTGAAGAAACAAGGAGTGACTGGGATTTTGGATGCAGACCTTTAAGGAGAATAGCAATAACCATACAAAATATAATATTCATAAAGTAGCAGAAAGTACTCTAAGAACTAAGGCAACATGGCAATGATGAAATGAGATTCTACCAATAGGGTTGACTGCAATTAGGGACAAAGACAATAGGCAAGAGGGAGCTGGAATTTATTGGAGAAAACTGGCATAGGAACCAAGGTATTGGGAGCAGATAATTAGAGAGGGAAAGGTAATAGAATGGGAAGATGCCAAGAACTTACATGGACTGCAGGTTAGAGACTGTCTTCTCTATCAAGGATTGATATCAGAGTATAGGCAAACAGAAAGAAATAGGGGCATCCTACAGGAAAGACTAGCACTGTTTTTACCAAAATCTAGAAGAGCAGTAGCCATTAAGAAAGGAATAATTAGTACAGCATACAAAATCTTGCACAACTATATGAATCAATCAGAGAAGGTTAACAACGGATTGGGAAGAGATACTGGACAAGCAATTCACAAAGAAACAATGGGGGATATATGTGTGTCCCCAAATATGCAACAGAAAAAGATGATTTAGGATCTTTGCTTGGAAGTGTTTACATAGGCATTTTTATACCCCAGGTAGAAACCAAAGAGCTTTTCCTCAGGTCGACAGCAAATGTTGGAGGTGTGATGGAAAAAAAAAAAAGAGGTAACCAGGAACATAATTTCTGGGACTGTAATGAGTTAGCAGACTTTAAAGATTCCCTGCAGACTGCTCTGTCAGAGATGCTGGGTAAGAAAACTGGTGTAACTAAGGAAATTATTTTTGAGCTATGATTCAGAATCAGATTGCCTAGATATAGTAAGGCCTTGCTGAGTCTAATTATGATGGCTGCCAAAAAAGCAATTACTGGAAAATGGAAATCAAAGTCTACTCCAACTTTACTAGAAGTAGCAAAGATAGTAACACAGATATAACAACTGAAACTGGGATTTTTAGAAAGGGTAAGAGCACATTACATAGGAAAAAAATGGGAAGAGTGGGATCAATACATGCAGAGGAGGAATGAGGTTTAAAAGAAGGCAGAATTGAAAGAGCTAAGTAATGGTTAACTGACGATGACTGGATACATTATAACTGATGTATAATGTCTACAGCTACAGTTGTGTTGGCATGGTTTGTAATGTATAATGCTTGCAACTGAGATTGCGTAGGTATGGTTTATTTAAATTTAAAACTGCCTACGTCATACATGATAGTTTAATAAAGATGTTTCTTGCTTAAATAATACAAAAAAAAAAAGAATACTTCCGGTATCCTTTCTGTTAACAAGTAAAAGTGGACTGCCCCGACCATCCACAATGTTGTTTTTCAAATGCATTGGTTTAAATGATTGAGGCCGAGTACTGGCTTTATGTCCTTCTTCGTCAATAAGAATGGCAAGTAAAATACAGATCCTTTCTAGTCTGGTGAGATCTCTTGGATTGCTTTTTTTGTAGGAGGTTGGTGACCTCTTGAACTGCCATCTTAGTTTTTGGGTAGAATGTTAGGTAGGGGAAGAAATGGCAGCAATGGTACTTTTGGAAATGGAAGTGAGCAGCTTCTAGACATGATATCTTTGACCCAATTGTCCTGTGTGATGGCCAGCCACAGTTTGGATGCAAGGAAATGTGACCCCTGCGTGCCTCCAGAGAGGGGTAGTTGAGTAGGCCCTCAGGAGTTCTCCTGTCTGCTCCTGCAGGAAGGATCACAGAATCCCTGGTTTTGTGGACTACTGGGGTGGTGACCATTAGAGAACCTCACCATGTCTGCAGGGGGTCTGTCTGCTGGGATTCTCTAAACCTGATATTCTTTGTTCCTTTTTTTAGAATCTGGCAAAGGACCTTTGAGGGGCTGAAACTTTAACTACATTGGTAAGCATACTGATTTCCTGCTCACTCTGTTGCACCCTGTCTTCTACCTCTGGTCCAGACAAGGAGGAGCTATCATGAAGGTGTTGCAAATGTTGCCCTTAAGTGCTCCTCAAATCCGCAAGTCTCAGCCAGACTTGTTGCCTTATGTGAGCCCACTGTCCACCATGCTCAATCTGTACTATGTAATAATCTCAAAGACATGGCAATTGTATTCATGGTAGCTACCTGTCACACAACCTCCTTTAGTATGAAACCATTGGCATAATTTTCAGATTTCTAGTCAGCCAGATCCCTCTGAAACTTCATGATATGCATCAGGTAACTAACAGCTCTGATCAAGAAGGTACTTGATGCACATACACACTTCTAAAGATGATCCAAGACCCTGGACTCTTTATCAGGGATAAGAAATGGCAGGGTATTGGTTCCACAATGTCCAGCTGTTACTAGTCTCACTGATGAACTAAGTCCACCATTCTGTCAACAAGTAGGACAACCCAAGCTGATAGTGCAGTGAATTAAGGGACCTCTTCCTTGGGGAGGTGGGGGTCAGTGGACCTGGATTCCATGTGCTGCATCATCTCTTTGAATTTCTCTGAATGTGGAGTCTTGTGAAGGGACATGGGGGAAGCAGTTACTGGAGCAGGGAACTGTGAAGAGGTGTCTAAGTGTTTCTTCTTGTCCTCTTCCTTGGCATAACCAATGGGAAATCAGCCAAGGATACTGGAGAGAACTCCTTCCCAGACATTCTGATCTTCAAATTGCCTTCTATTACTTGGTCACGGTGGAAGAAAAATGACTGTCAGAAAGTTCCAAGCTGGCTGGTATGTGTGGGTGTGGCCAAAGTTGAAGGTACCTGTTCAAGGGCTACAGACATTTAAGGTCCTTTCATCCAACTCATGTATTGGCAGTCAGCATCAAAAGTGTTGGCTGCGGCCATGATGCCAAAACCCAACAGAACAGGGCTCAGGACTGATCTTGACAAGTGGGACCTCTGCACTGAGAAGTCAAAAGCTGACTGTGTCAACACCATGAATGGCCCCAAGGGTATTGGCTTCAGTCTTGACATCTAAGCATAGGTACCAACAGCCTTAGGCTTAGTGATTCTTGGCTCTGACATCACCAATGCTAAGGATATGAACACAGAAGAAAGGTTCACTGCTAGTGTGAACGGTGTTGTTCCAGACTGCTCTCAGGTCATTCTGTGAGCTACAGATGGCTTCTAAAGGGGATCATCTCAGAAACATCAGGGATTTAACATTGGGGTAAACAGTTAACTTAAGCAACATGGTAGCATGGCATAAACAACATTTACTCTTTATGATCTCACACCTAACTTCCCAACAGCACAATATATACATATATGTATTTAACAGCTTCCGTTCACTTTCCAATACATCCTCATTTACAAAGAAAAATCACATTTTTTCTAAAAGTAGGAAGAAAAGGCTGGCACATATTTGTGTTATATATTCAACCTTTTTCACAACAGAAAACATTAAATATTTACAATGTAATAATAATAATATATAGAAAGTTTTTTCTTTGTTTTTGCTTTCTTGTAATCTGTATTGTTTCATTGCCGCCTTCCATTGTGTATATTGTAGTGTATTTTCTTTATACTATGTTTTACTTGTATTCTGCTTTCAATTGCATATTTACACTTGGAAAGAGATCACAGCTGTCCCCCTTCTGAGTCACACATAAATTAAAATGTTCCCATCCTCCCATGCTGGTGCTGTTGTGGTATTAAACTTAGTTATCTCTCTAGTTGCCTGCCTTTTATGTTAAATTGACTACATATTTCCTTCCCTCTCCTCTTCCATTGGCTACTGTCAGTAAGAAAAAAAATTATAATTTTGTGAAATCATTCCCCTTCAGCTATTTAAATTTACTGGCATCCTACCGTATTCCATACAGCCAATTTGTCTTGTTCGTTTAAAATTAGTGGCTCTCCCCCCTTAGATTGCTAAAGCTTGAGTTATCGCCTTTTTCATATCTAACTGCTTAGTGCACACAACAACTCTTTAGATATTAACTCATTTTTTTTCCATCTTACCTTTAAAATCTGCAAAATTTATTACTAGACCACCAAGTATTGGAGAGCCCACGTTTTGCCTCTCAGCAATCATCTTGGGATTTGTGCTTCCGTTTTTACTCTGGGTGACAGGAAGAGCACAGGGACATTATTTCCTGGAGACAGCTGATCACAGGCAAGCCTGATAACTGCTTAATATGTCCTAGCTTGGAATTTGTGATCATAATTTGCTCCTGGTGAGAGAAGAAACAGAGGGCATTTAATAGGAAAAGGCAAGCTTACAGACCATTGTATCATCTGGAACTAGACTGTTGATCACCAAACAGCCTATGGCCTGCTTCTCATCTTGGGATTGGTGCTACTGCTTTACGTCTGGTGAGACAAGTAAAGGAGTATGTAATTCCAGCAGCATGAAGCTGTGGTGAGACCAGCACTAGACATATCTAGGCAGTAGCCAATCAGGTGAATCCCCTCTTTTTATCATTCTTGAAAAAGCTAATTCTTTCTTTTCATTAAGTACTGGTTGACTTACTGCTAACCTAACTTCAGAATATCTCCTTACATATTTCATCCATAAATCGTCAGGGTCTACTTTAGTAGTTTCCCCTCAAGTATTTGGCAGTGCCCTGTATAGATGCAGACACCCTGAGATGACATTTTTCCTGTAAACGCACCCGTGAAATTCCAATACCTAATTGCACACAGGGCAACTAGTTTGCAGTGACAAGCACTACCCACAGAATTACAAACCAGATACTCATATTACTTTATATTTTCACTGCAACCATCTAATCAAAAAAGGTCTTGTTGCCATGGATATGAACTTTCCCACTATATCCATTACCATTTTGGTGGATACGGACATTCTGAGGCAATACAAAAAGTGCCCCAAGTTTAATGACATTCACAGAATTATCAAACAAAGTATGTCAAAGATGTATTTACACAATGTCACTGAAGGCAAAGCTCTCATGTAACCATCCTAAACCCTAAAGACATCCTATAGAAAGTACACATGACAAATACCCTTAGCAGCCCCAAATACACACTTTCAAAACAATAACCACATCAACAAATACAGCCACTACTTTTAAGCACATAAGACAAGCCACCACACACTCCAACATTCTAGTCACTGGAGACTCCACTGTGATGCACAGTGGTGTCCCTCTCACCAAGCTGAGTAAGGAGAAAGTCACAATCAGTTGCTTATCAGGGGCCATTATCCATCACATTACACATGCACTCAGGCACTGGCCCACAAGTAGCAATATGACCCTAGACATAGTTCATGTGGGTACAAATGACCTGAGATGTACCTCCCAAGATTATATAGAGAGAGACGCTTCACTGTTGCAATATTCTTCACCTAAGGGGCCTCCTGCCAAGGTTAGCCCAATATCTGTTAGGTATACCAAAACCCTCAGCACTTATAGGCACTGTACATCACAGGTATGCTCTCTACACAAAATGTAGACCATAAAGATGACGTATGGATGCAAACACTTAGAACTGAAAAAGCCCCAGGAAGGGACAAGGAGGAACATGTGCATCCAGAAAAAAAAAAATAAAGATGGAAGATTGGAGAAGGGCCCCCATGGCCAGGAGGGAAATAGAACCCAGGGCAAGAGTCAAGATAAAGGGGGAAGAAGGGAGGGAGGGATCAAATACTGCAACATTGAAGAGAAGGACATCTACTGTTATTTTTAAGATTTAACACAACTATATTATGTCCTTCCATATCACTGTTGCATTTTTCGTCACTTAAGGGAGAGTACAAGAGCTCAAGAGGAAGCCTGGAAGGAAGAAGATACACAGGAACCCTCCACAAACCATGTAGAATAACCCTGGTAAAACCTGTTCTGCCCCTGAAAATAAAATCCAACTTGTATTGTTTAGTGAAAGTATGAACAGAGGACCAAATAGCAGCCACATGGAGACAATTAGCATCCAAACCCTTAAAAAAAGCACCAGAGGAAGCAACTTCCCTAGTAGAATGTGCCTTTACATATGGGGAGAGACATTTGCTATGAAATGAACAACAAAAGGAAATGGCTTTAAAAATCCAGGAAGAGATGGTTTGCTTAGAAACAGCCAAACCCAAAGTCTTGCAATGAAAAGAAACAAAAAGATGCTCAGATTTGCGAATAACTTTAGTATTGTCTAAATAATATCTGAGCTGTCTATGCATATCCAAGGTGTGAAGAACCTTCTCAATGAGAGACTGTGGAGAAGGAAAAAAAATGAAGGAAGATGAATTAATTGAAAAAAGGACAACTCAATGACCACCTTGGACATAAAAAAGGATTAGTATGAAGAGATACCCTGTCTCTATGAAAAAAACCTCAGCTTTGGCTGGCTAAGAACTAGCTGTAGTCAACTGGACGTATAAAATAATTTAAGTACCTTGCATCTGCAGTTTTTTCAAATAATACAGTATTTAAATTGATTTCATTGTGGTGCATGAATATTAACTCAAGTGGAAGTTTTGACTCTGTTCTTCAGTTAGTGCTTGCTTGAATTTTGTCTGTTAGTAATTGCAGGTGTGGGGGTAGCCACATTCTTTGATTTCTGTCACTGCCTATTTAAGTGGTACAGTTTGAAATATTTTCTACTTAAAAACCTCAGCTTTGGCCAGCTAAGATCTAGCTGTATTCAACTGGACGTATAAGAGAATTTAAGTACCTTTTATCTGCACTTTTTTCAAATAATACAATATTCAAATTGATTTAATTGTGTTGCATGAATATTAACTCAAGTGGAAGTTTGACTCTGTTCTTCAGTTAGTTTCCCACCCACCGTCCCTGTTTTTGTTTTGGTGTTAATCTTATTGGCTTTGAAACTGCCCGCCCCTCTTGCAAATTTCTGTTTGGATACTCCTTCTGGGCCCATCTCATTTGCTCACTCAACTGAGTGCGGTTAGATCATATTCTGATTTCAGGCACTCCTACTGTGTACAAAGAGAGCATCTGGGAAAGAGAACAAAAAAAAAAATTAAGCTTTGTTTCCTGCCTTTCCTGTTAAGTGGTCTAGACTATCTGTAGGCTTCTGAGCCCCCAAGCCTTTCTGTGTTGGAGGGAAGCCTTCTAGCTTAGTTTTGTTTCTTATAACTAGCCAGTTTTCTAGTTTCAGCACTCAAATCTGTTTCTTTGAACTCAGCACTTGTTCAGAACTCATTGTAAGCACTACATAAGCTGCAAATTACTACAGCACTCAACTTTCCTCACTTGTCTAGAGGAAAGCAGTTTTTAGTACTTAATAAATAAGCACCTATCCAGGCATGTCTAAGGGTCAGCTCCCAGTGATTTCTCCTGTCTACCTGATTAATCTGGGCATCTTGGGGCAATGCAGCAATTACCTCATGTACACAGACAACCCTCTCCTCCTACCACCCAACACTACAACCTGTGAGAGATGCACTTATATAGCCAAACTGGAAGCAAAGCTCTCTTCACCCAAGACTGGACTAGACAGTCAAGAGGAGAAGGTAAACACTTGCACCACACCACACTCATCACATAGTCCCTCAAAACCTACACCACCAAAACACACACATAGAAACTCAAAATATACACCTACATTCGCGGAATCTCTCCATAAAAACCTGCCCAAGCATCAGGGACATCCAAAGCATAAACACAAGCAAACTCCACTCCCCAACACAACCCAAATGACACACAGCCCACAAACTCGGTGTGCCACTCAACCACAGCCCATAAGGCATAACAACGTACCCAACACTCTAGTCATAGGTGACTCTATAGTCAGGCACACTGATGTTCCACTCACTAGACTAAACAAGGAGAAAGTTACTGTCAGCTGCCTGTCGGGTGCCAGGATCTGCCACATAATGCATGCACTCAGGTCACTCCACAATAAGTACAAATATGACACTGTCATTGACCATGTTGGTGTGACTGACCTGAGACATACCTCCCTGGACTACACGAAGAGAGACATGGAGGAGCTCTCCGATCTTGTATCCCAGGCAGGTATGACCCTAACCCTGAGTAGCATCCTGCCATCACCCAGAATGATACCACAGTACAAGGACAAAATGATTGACTTCAGCAATTGGCTAAGCTTCTGGTGTCATTCTAAGAGGATCCAGTATTTGTCTGTTTGGGACGACATGATCGAAAGACCACGGTGCTTTGCCAGAGATGGCCTGCACCTGTTGCCCTTAGGATTCCGGATACTGGCTAAGGCTCTTGCCACCCCTATAGTGCCTTGTTTAGGCAAGGTTCAAATGACAATTCACCACCGTAACAGGTACAAGCAAGCAAAATTTGAGGGTAATGCTACTCAATGCTAGAAGTCTAAACCTCAAAATGCACTCACTTGAGGCACTCCTTAAAATGGAGAACATTGACATCTGTGCAGTGACAGAGACCTGGTTGAAAGCTCCAGAGAGCACCCCTGCATTACCAGGCTACAATTCATACCACACCTTTCGGCCACCTAACCCAGAATGAAGCACTAAAGGCGGAGGCATGTCCATATTCATTAAGGATATCCACACCTCCAGGCTAGTTGCACAGCATAATGCATCCGAGATTATCCAAGTGCAACTAACTCTGGGCAAGACCGCAATCCAAATTGCAGCTTGCTACAGACCCCCCACCATGCCCCAGGATTCCCACTCCTCATTTATTGATACACTGGAAAGTATTAGGGTACAACCCAACACCCTAATAATGGGCGATTTCAACTACCCCACCATTAACTGGGAAAACTACTCATGTACCAGCTCTTTTGCTCAACGTTTTCTAGAATTCATAAATTCCAACGCCTTGGATCAACTTATTCACATCCCCACCAGGGGCAGCAATATCCTAGACCTGGTCATTACCAACATGGGAAACCAGTGTTCCACACCAGAGGTCAATTCTTCATTGGTCAGATCTGACCACAAGCTAATCAGCCTAGACATCCACATCCCACCCCCACCCCCAATTAGGGAAACCATCGTAAAAAACTTCTCCAAAGCCAATTCACACTTCTTAAGACAGAAGTGGCAAACTTCATAACACCCATGCAGACATACAATAGAGGTAAGACTGCTGAATCCTACACAAATGCACTTTATAAGCACTTACACGAGTGCATGGATCATGCTATCCCTAATAGAACCAAAATGTTATCTTCCAAAAAAAAGGAAGCCAATCTGGTGGTCCTCTGCCATAAACAAACTCTACAACAGAAGAAGGAAACTGTTGCAAAAAAAGAGTAAAATCCCATGACTGGAGGAACTCCCTGGTCAACCTCAGTAAGAAGCTGAGATCCCTCATAAAAGCCTCCAAAGCTAGTTACGAAAACAAAATTGCCACTGACTCTAAAGACAACCACAAAGCATTCTATAGCTATGTCAGGAATCTCAATGGGAACACTCAGATCTGCTCTGAGTTACAGCACAATGGCACTAAATATACAGAACCAACTGATATTGCCAAAATCCTAGCAGATAGGTTCAGTGCTAACTTTACCCCCCTCTCACCCCCTAGAGGGCCCATCTCTATACCGGTAGAATGCAAAGTTCCTATAATCACGGCTGCACAGGTAAAAAAAAACACTCTCCAAAGCCAAGAACACAGCATCCATGAGACCTGACAATATCCCAGGCTGTGTTCTACACGAACAACAGAATGAACTGACACCCTACCTAAGCACCAAGTTCAGTCATAGCCTCACCTCAGGCTTTGTACCCACTGAATGGCGCACCGCAACGGTTATCCCACTCCACAAAGGGGGAGCCACGACGGACCCTGGGAACTACCGCCCCATTAGCCTGACGAGCCTGGTCTGCATGGCCGTGGACACATAAACAAAGACATTGGTAATCTCCAAACTCTGGACCCTACCCAGTTTGGATTTGTAAAAGGCAGATCATGTCTCCTAAACCTGATTGACTTCTTTGAAGCAGTCACCAAAGCCATAGATGAGGGTAAAATGGTTCACATAGCTTATCTAGATCTGACCAAGGCTTTCAACACCATCCCCCACTCTGGAATTATAGATAAGCTCACTAAACTAGGTATAAATCCCTATGTCACAAGATGGGTTGCCAACTGGCTCACGGACAGAACCCACACTGTGAAAGTAGTGGATTCCAAATCCGACTTCAGACCAGTGACAAGTGGAGTACCACAGGGTTCAGTCCTGGGTCCTCTCCTGTTTGGTATCTACTTCTCTGAAGTGCAGGCTAACATAGAAAGTCTCTGGCTAACAAAGTTTGCAGATGACTGCAAACTAGGAGCCATAATCGAAACTCCTAATGATGTGGACAAACTACAAAAGGGCCTCACTGAGACAGATACCTGGTGTCAAAGCCATGGCCTGAAGCTCAATGCCAAAAAGTGCATTGTCATCCCCTTCGGTAAAAACTCTGTACCCATGAACTACCACATAGCTGGTAGTCTACTTAATGCCGAAAATGTGATAAGAGACCTTGGGACACAGGTGGACAGTAGTCTCTCCTTTGATAATCACATCGCCACAGTGGTCAGTTAATCCTTCTACATGGCTCATCTCATCACAAAAGGATTCTCATCCAAAAAAAAAAAAAGGTCATTGTTCCCCTCTACTCATCACTCATTAGACCCATTATAGAATACAACGCCCCTTTTGGTATGTACCTCGCAAGACATCTACAACTGGAAAGACCACAGAAATACCTCAGAAAGAGGATTACTGGCCTCAAACAGATGCCCTACGCAGACTGTCTCAAAAAACTACAGCTTTACTCAATCGCATATCGCCTACTCAGGGGCGATCTCTGCCTAACATACAAAGCTATGACAAACCCAGAGCTGTTGGACATGCTCCACTTAAAGAAATCCCAATCCCTCCGAGCTACACGCTCTAGGGACCTAAACCTTGTGACCACAATAAACAGAACATGCTGGAGGGATAGATTCCTGTCCCAGAGACTTCCCATACTCTGGAACAGACTACCTATGTCAAACAGAGCTCCTCATTAGCACTCTTCAAGAAAAATCTTGATGACTGGATGGGAAATGGGAAATTCACCCCAGGGATCACTTCTGTGGCTCTGCTCGACAAGGGCACAGGAAAATAATTTTCTTGGGTGGCGAAAGCCAGGGTACATTTTTTGGCTAGGCTTATATAGGCACAAGGGCCAACAGCCTAGTACCTACCTATGAACCTATTAAAAAAGGAGGAATGACCATGACAGCCTGAAGTTCAGACACTCCCTTGGCTGAAGTAAGAACCAAAAGCAGAACAGTCTTCCAAGCATAATGCTGTAAGGAAGCTGAAGAAACAGGCTCAAAAGTAGCCTGGGTCAATTTCTCAAGTACAAAATTGAGGTCCCAGGATGGTGGAATAGGCTTCCTGGGAGGCCTGATATGAAGGAAACCTTTAAGGAATTGTTTGCCCTCAAATCGAGAGGCCAGAGCAGGATTCAAAGGCAGACAAGCAGAACTGGCTGACAGGTGATCTTTCAAAGAATATGCCAACCCAGCTTGTAGCAGATCACACAAATAAGAAAACCAGCGGGATCTCCACTGATAGTGGAGCCTAATAGTAAGAAAGGCACCAGACAGAAAATCTTTTTCATATGGACATATATGATTTTTTTGGTACTGGGTTTCCTGGACACCTGCATAAACTGAAGCATGTCCTCAGAAAATAAGTGCCTAAAAGGGATCAAAACTCTATCACCAACAGCATCATCTGAAGAGTGGCTAGGTGAGGATGGATAACAGACCCCTTGTCCTGTGTGAGAAGATCCACCCAGTGAGTTAACTTGTGGTGATTGTCCCTGGCCAAGTGAGAAAGGAGGAGGAACCATTGCTGTCTGGCCCAAATTTAGGCACCAACAAGATTTTGGGAGAGTCTTGCCTGATCTTGTGCAAAACTCGTGGCAACACAGAAATAGGAGGGAAGACGTATAGAAACATCATCTTCAAAGGAAAAGACAGGGTGCCCACTTTTCAAGTCAGAGGACTTGAGACTCTGAAACAGAATAGAGGAAGATGTTTGTTCAGAGGGGAGACAAAAAGATCTACCTGAGGAATATGCCACTGATGGACGATGTCCAGGGAAACATCTCTGTGAAGCATTCATTCATGAGGTTGTGTCTTGGACCTGTTCAAAGTGTATGACACAGGAATGTGCTCTGAGGGAATGTGAACCACCTGAAGAGTCAATTGACAATGATGGCAAGATCTCAGACTTAAAGAGCTAGTCTATAAAGAAGATAGAACTTCATGATGCCTTGGTTGATGACATACCACATCGCTGTGGTATTGTCTATGAAAATCTTGACGGCCCCGGGATGAAAGAAGGAATGAAAAGCTTGCAGAACCAGAAAGAGAGCCCTCATCTCCTTTATATTGATATGATTTGGCCTCTGATGATGAGGCCACAGATGATGGACTGTCAGGGGAACACAAGAGGGACTCGATCCCCTGTCTGAAGTATCTGTGAAAAGCTGCTGAGTGTGAACTGGGGCTTGAAAAGGAAGACCAAGATTGAGAGAAAGTTGATGAATTCACTACTGAAGCTTGAGCTTGAAACAAGGAAGAAAAGAAACAGGAAATTTCAGAGGGTGGCAATGTTGAAGATACAACAATCTGAGGTACCACTGAAGTTTCCTCATACAGAATCTGATAAGAAGGAACATGCGAATGGTGGAAGCCATAAATCCCATGACTGTGAGAAATTCCCTGGCCGTGATAGAGGACAGAGGAAACAGAGATTGGAAAAAGACCATCAGAGACAGAGTCCTGGGGGCAGGAACACATGCCAGCATGGCAAATGTCTGAAGCATGCAACCAAAGAAAATATAATCCTGGGAGAGTGTTAGAACTGATTTCTGGAGTTATTTTTGTGAACCCCAGACCATGTAAAAGGAAAGTGGTAAACTGGAGCTCCTGTAGCAGACTACTAGAAGAATAAGTAGATCATCTAGATAAGGAGAAATATGTATTCCTCGAAGCCTGCAAAAAGCAATGACAGGGGAGAGGCATCTGGCAAATACCCATGGGATAGTAGAGAGGCCAAACGGTAAAGCAGATAAGAGCAAAGAAGAGACAGAGAAATGTAAAAAAACTGTTGAAGAGAGGATGAATGGGTATGTGAAAGTATGCATCCTTGAGATCTACAGACATCAGAAAGGGCCAAGGAAGCAGGTGGAAACAATGTCTGAAGGGATAACATCCGAAAAGAAGGGATCATGAGAAAGGTGCTGAGAAGGGAAAGACCCAGAATTGGTCCCCATGCACCCTCCCTTTGGAAAACCAAAAATATCCTAGAGTAAAATCCCTTACCCACCTGCGTGGGAGGAGCGGGCTGAGTGGTGCCCTGAACCAAAAAAGATTGTAGAATGTTTGGGAAATGAAGAAGCTGTTCCTGAGGAGGGTGAGGAATGCCTGAAAAGGGAGAAGGGAATAATGGACCGAACACAAGAATCAGAGGTGATCTGATGCCAATTTGGAAGAGACAAGGACAGGTGGACAGACAAGGATATCTGGCCTAGGTGAGGGGAAGGCCAAATGTCAAATAGAACCAGGCTTGTCCTTTAAAGAAGGTTTCTGGGAGGAAGAAGTCTGACTAGACTTAGCAGGAGGAACATGCCTAGAACCCCTCTTACCCCTTTGCAGGGGGGCGAGTTTTCCTATGAACAAAGACTTGGAAGGATGTCTCCTTTGAAACTTGGAAATAGGAGAAACAAAAATAAGTTTCAGCTACTACAAGGCCTTGCCCTTATTCTGGAAAGGATTTGAATAAGTCAGCAACAGCAGCAGCAGTCCCAAAAAGACTTTTATTATCCACAGGAGCATCCAAAAGTTTGACTTTGATGTCATCAGGCAAAGCCTCAAGACGCAACCAAGTATAACGCCTCATGACTGAACTAATGGCAGAAGCCCTGGAAAAGGCATCAGCTGCATTTAATTGAATAGTGGGCAACTTGATAAGTAAAGTCTAACAGAGAAAGTGCAGAAACCTTTCTTCAGAGTCAGGAAGGTCAGAAACCATTGTAGAAACCTGGGAGATGATGGCCAAAACATACATATTCATATGGGCCTGGTAGATAATGGCCATAAAGAACAGGTGGGCAGCAGTGTAAACCTTCTTGCAAAACTTTTCCATAGCCCTACTATCCTTATCAGAAGGAACTGGCCTGGTACAGGACAACAACTTGGAGGACTTGTCAGAAGAAACTGACACCACTGAAGGGTCAGCAGAAGGCATTTATAAATGAATTTGCAATCCTCAGGCACCTTGCAGAATCAGGTTTGTTAGGTGCAGGAGGCTGACAGTTAGGGGCTACAGAAAAGGTATCCAAAAGGGCAGCCAAAACAACAGGAACAGTAGATGGCTTGAGAGACTCCATCTGTAGGAGGTCATAGCATCTTTTTTGAATATCAGAGACCTGGGAAAAATCCCACTTAAAATAGTCCATCATGCAGGCAACAGTATCCCCAAAGGACAACTCTTCCAAAGGGTAGTCTGGACTTAAGGAATCCTCTTCCTCTAAATCATAGTCCAAGGGGGATGGAATATGGGAGGAATAGGCCAAGGGTTCTTCCTCAGAGTCCAATCTTCATCTGAGGAATCCTATTCCCTACACCTCTTAACAGGAGTGGAAGACCATTAGGGAGTATGAACACAGACCCCTGCAGGAGACTGTAAGGCCATCAAAGCATTAACAAAAAACCCAGAGTGAAATTCTTCCATTCGTGCTGGGGATCCTTAACAAATCATAGGAGGTTACTAGGCTATTGTCCCTGAGGCCCTTATAAGCCTAGCCAAGAGTTTAGCCCATGTTTAGACAAGTCAGCACCCAAAGCCCCTGTCCAGCAGGAACACGGGTTGAATCCCAGGGGTGTATTTTCTGTTTCCCAACCAGTTTTCCAGGTTGCACTTAAAAAGGGATAATGAGGCACTCTGTTTGACGTGGAGAGGGAGTCTATTCCACAGATGGGGGAGTCTCTGGGACACAAATCTGTCCCGCCAACAAGTCCTATTGATATCACAGACCAGGTTGAGGTCGCTCGTACAGGTTGCTCAAGTGGAGCTTGACTTGTGAATATGGAGCAGTCCCCATCAAGGTGAGGTCTGAGATTGTTTTGTATGCCAGACAGATGTCACCTCTCTGAGGAGTCTATATGAAACTGAGTAGAGGGACAGGGCTTTTAGCCTATCTGTGTAGGGTAGATTTTTGAGGCCCTGGATTCTCCTGGTGAGGAACCTCTGTGGTCTCTCCAGCTGCTGCATGTGCTTTGCGAGGTACATGACGAAGGGGGCACTGTACTCAATAATTGACCTTATAAGGGAAGAATACAGGGATGTTATGACCTCTTTATCCTTGGATGAGATACCCTTACTTATGAGGTGGGCCATGTAAAAAGCTTTCCTCTTGGAGGACATCCACATCACTTGGGAAATGAATGACTGCACCCAGCTCGCAGTCATCTGCAAACCTGGTCAGCCATAGCCCACTGGTTTTGGCCTGCACCTCAGAGTAGTATATCCCGAATAGCAGAGGCCCCAAGACTGATCCCTGGGGTAAGCTACTCGTTACGGGTCTACTGCTTGAGGTGGCTTCCCCTATTTTGATCAGGTGGGTTCTATCAGTGAGCCAGTTTGTTACCCATCTGGTAACATATGGATTGATGGCTAGTTGAGAGAGTTTATCTACTATGCCCGAGTGGGGAATAGTGTTGAAGGCTTTGGCCAACTCAAGGTAGGTGGTGTGCACCATCTTCCCCTGTCCATGGCTTTGGTGACTTGTCTCAAAGAAGTCGACCAGATTTAACAGATATGACCTCCCCTTGACAAGGCCAAACTGTGTGGGGTCAAGTGTTTGGAGGTTGCCAATGTCCCTGTTAATAAGGTCCATGATAATCCATTACATGGCCTTGCAGATCAGGCTAGTTAGGCTGATGAGTCTATAATTTCCTGGATCGGTGGATGCTCCATCTTTGTGTAAAGGGATGACATTGGCTGTCCTCCACTCGGCTGGGACAAAGCCAGTACTCAGGCTTTGGGTGCCTAATGGTGCTGCAATTTCATGCCTGAGTTCATGTGGGATGCAGCCTGGGATGTTATCGGGTCCCATGGAGGCTGTATTTTTTGTCTTTGAGAGGGCAGTGATTACCTGTTCCCTAGAGATAAGGGGTGGGGCCAGATACTGGGAATATCCTGATTTACTGATGGGGGGACAGAGGGCAGAAGTTTTCAATGAATCTGTCAGCCAGCAGATTGTCTACATCTCTCTTGAGCACTAATCCAGGCATTCTTTAAAGTATTAAATTGTATTTATTACTGCTTGGTAGTAACTTGATTAAAGTGTAGCTATCATTCTAAGTCCTTTGGATTAAGCACTTGGGCTTCAGACCAGTTGTTTTACATTAGGAAGGTTTGTGGCCTGCACTGTGGTGACAGGACAGGTAGCTTACATCCTTCTAAGTTGGGAACTGCTGATTGAGGGCTCAGTGTCTGTTATTCTAAAAGTGTATTAATTCTGGTTTAAGCACTTGGGCTTCAGGACAGTTATTTTACATTAAAAGGGTTTGTGGTCTGCACTCTTGTGGGAGGAGAGGCTGGACTCTGCCCTTCTGAGCTGGGAATTTCTGGTTGAAGGCTTATAGTGCCTGCATATTTGAACTGTTTCTTACTGAAATTGGTACACCTCGTTTGCTGTAGCATAGACTAGATCCAGGCCTGCTGAATCTAGTTTTGTTTGTATGCTTGTTGTTTCTTTGATTGTTATTTCCCTGAAACGCTAATTCCACCTAAAACGCGTCTTTTCAGCGCTTCTGTGGATCCCTAGTGATATCTGCATTGCTTACTGTACTTATTTCCTTGTTTCACTTGAAAGAAAGTTACTGTTTGTCATTTTTGCATTTAAGTTACCTGTAACACATTGCATTTAAGTTACCTGGCACTTGCTCACTAATGCAATTATATAAGTCAGCACTAAAAATTAAAAGCACTACACCCTCACAAACTCCCCTTGAGTACCTTGTTCCCCATTGGCCCTTTTTTGTCAGTTATAAAGGAATTCCCAATACTATTCTAGCATGTCCAAAGGTCAGTTGTCAATCTCCTCTCCGGTCCAGCTGGTGAATCTGGGAATCTTGAGGCAATGTTACAACTGCCTCATGTACACAGACAACCCTCTCCTCCTCCCAACAAATTCCAACACATGTGAGAGATGCAACCATATAGCCATACTGGAGGCTAAGCTCTCTCAACTCAGTACTGGCGAAATCAGTCAGGAGGAGAAGGAAACCACACTCACTACAATTCCAGTCTCACATAGACCTACCACGACAGCAAACCAAACACATAAACACACAAAAACATACTCGGAGGCTCTAAATAAAAATCTGCCTAAGCAGCAGAGACCTCCAAAGCAGACACCCAAGCAACCTCTACCCCAAAACAAAACACGTGCAACACATAGCTCACAAAGCCAGTGTGCTGAACAGTCACAGGCTAAACAACACACCTGATACACTTGTAATAGGTGACTCTATCGTCAGGCACACTGACGTCCCGCTCACCAGGCTGAACAAGGAGAAGGTCACGGTGAGCTGCCTGTCGGGCGCTAGGATCCGCTACATAACACAGGCACTCAGGTCACTCCAAAGCAAGTACAAATATGACTCAGTCATTGTCCATGCTGGTGTGAATGACCTGAGACGTACCTCCCTGGACTACATGAAAAGAGACATAGAGGAGCTCTCTGAGCATGTAGCCCAGGCCGGTATGACCCCGACCTTGAGTAGCATCTTACCCTCACCAAGAATTATGCCACAATATGAAGACAAGATGATCAATTTCAACAACTGGCTTAAGTATTGGTGTCATTCAAAGGGGATCCAATGCCTATCAGCCTGGGATGACATGCACGACAAGCCACAATGCTTCACTAGGGACGGCTTGCACCTGTCACCCCTGGGCTTTCGGATATTGGCAAAGGCTCTTGCTACCCCTATAGTGCCTTTTTTAGGCAAGGTTCAAAAGACAAACCCACCTCCACAGGTATCACAAGGGATAAGAAACTAAGAGTAATGCTACTCAACGCCAGAAGTCTAAACCTCAAGATGCACGCACTCAAAACTCTCCTTAGCATGGAGAACATCGATATCTGTGCAGTAACAGAAACCTGGTTCAAGGCTCCTGAGAGCACCCCAGCACTACCAGGTTATATCTCATACCATGCTTTTCGGCCCCAATACTTGGACCGAACCACAAAAGGAGGGGGGTATCAATATTCGTCAAAGATACCCACACTTCCAGGTTGGTGACACAGCACAAAGCATCAGAGACTATCCATGTGCAACTAACAGTGGGTAAAACTGCCTTCCAGTTTATAGCCTGCTACAGAACACCCTCCCAAACCCAGGAACCCCACTCGGCCGTCCTGAGAACACTGGAAAATATGAAGGTCTCTCCAAACACCATTATATTGGGCGACTTCAACTACCCAAACATAGAATGGGAGCATTACTCTAGCTCCAACACCCTAGCCCAAAGGTTCCTAGAATTTATAAACTCAAATGCTATGGAACAACTTGTTACCACTCCCACAAGAGGGGAAAACATACTGGACCTGATCATCACCAACATGGGGACTATATGCTCCAGACCAGAAGTGTATTCCTCACTGGTAAAATCAGACCATAAACTAATCTCACTGGATATTCACATCCCGACTCCATCCCCTGCCCTGAAAACCACAGTGAAAAACTTCTCTAAAGCAAATTTCACACTCCTCAAAACCGAGGTGGAATCCTTCAAAGCCCCCTGGCCTGTGGAAAATACGGCCCAGACCGCAGAATCCTTTATAAATGCATTCTATGAACACCTTCAGGAATGCATGGATCATGCAATCCCAAATAAAACCAAGACCCAATCCTCCAAAGGCAGACGTCCTGTCTGGTGGACCCCAGCCATAAACAAACTATACAATAGAAGGAGGAAGTTACTACATGATAGAGCAAAATCCCAAAAAGGGAAGGCATCTCTGATCAGTATTAGCAAAAAACTACGTGCACTCATAAAATAGTCTAAGGCCAGCTTCGAGAGAAAAATTGCACAGGACACTAAGGATAATCACAAGGCTTTCTTTAGTTATGTTAGGAACCTGGGTGGGAATTCCCAGATATGCTCAGAATTAGTCCAAAATGACAAAAAATACACCAAACCCCCAGACATTGCCAACATCCAAGCTGACAGGTTCAGCGCAACCCCCCCCCCCCACCAAAAGGGCAGATATCTATCCCAGCAGAGTGCTGCCCCATGACATCTCAGATGCTCAGGTAAGAGGTGCCCTCTCCAAAGCAAAAAACACAGCATCAATGGGACCAGACGGTGTCCCGGGCTGTGTCCTACATGAACTCCAAGAAGAGCTAAACCCAAACATAAAACTACTGTTCAATCTCAGCCTTACTACAGGATATGTACCCAAAGAGTGGCATACAGCAACAGTGGTCCCTCTCCACAAAGGTGGTGCCTCAACGGATCCTGGAAACTATCGCCCCATAAGCCTGACTAGCTTGGTCTGCAAAGCTATGGAAAGGATCATCATGGACCTCATAAATAAAAATATTGGGGACCTACAGACACTGGATCCTACCCAGTTTGGCTTTGTTAAGGGCAGATCCTGCCTCTTAAACCTGGTTGATTTCTTTGAAACAGTCACCAAGGCCATTGACGAGGGGAAGGTGGTCCACACAGCCTACCTGGACCTCGCAAAAGCCTTCGATACAATTCCTCACTCGGGCATTATAGATAAGCTCACCAGCTTAAATATAAACCCCTATGTCACTAGATGGGTTGCAAACTGGCTCAAGGACAGAACCCACATGGTTAGAAATGCTGGAGCCATGTCAGACTCCAAACCAGTTACAAGTGGCATCCCACAAGGCTCAGTTCTGGGACCTCTCTTGTTCGGTATATATTTCTCGGAGGTACAGGCCAACGCGGAAGGAATGTGGTTGACCAAGTTCGCAGATTACTGCAAACTGGGCGCCATAATCTCCAGCCGACACAAGCATCCTCCAAAAGGGCCTCATAGAAACAGACAATTGGTGCCAGAGCCATGGCCTCAAGCTAAACGCCAAAAAGTGTATAGTCATCCCCTTCAGCAAAAACAAAGTGCCCACAAATTACCACATAGGTGGTAATCCATTAAGTACAGAAGAAGTAATTAGGGACCTGGGGACCCAAGTTGATAGCAATCTCTCATTTGACAACCACGTGGCCAAAGTGGTTAGAAAAACATTTTATATAGCCCACCTAATCATGAAGGGATTCACATCTAGATCAGGGGAGGTCATCGTGCCTCTTTACTCATCCCTCATCAGGCCCATAATTGAGTACAATGCCCCTTTTGGGATGTACCTTACCAGACACCTGCAGCAACTGGAAAGACCCCAAAAGTACCTCACCAAGAGGATCAAAGGGCTCAAACAGATGCCATATGCTGCCCGGTTAAAGAAACTCCAGCTCTACTCAGTGGCATACCGCCTGCTCAGAGGCGATCTGTGCCTGATGTATAAAGCCATGTCCAACCTGGAATTAATAGACATGCTGCACCTCAGAAAATCCAAATCCCATCGAGCTACGCGCTCGAGAGACTTGAACCTCAGCACTGAAATAAATAGGACATGCTGGAGGGACAGATTCATAACCCAGAGGCTCCCTTCACTCTGGAATAAAATCCCAGTCCAGGTTAGGCAGAGTCCCTCATTGACTCTCTTCAAGAGGAATCTTGATGAGTGGATGAGAGATCGTAGGTTTATCCCGGGTATCACTTCTGTGTCACTGTTAGACAGAGGCACAGTATACTAAGCTCAAAAAAGGGCATAGCAAAATTAATTTAAAATGGGTGGCGAAAGCCAAACACACTCTGGCTAGGCTTATAAATGCCCTAGGGCAGATAGCCTAGTATGAACCTATGAATCTATATCTACAGCATTTGTGCATGTGGTGTCCTTGACCACCAGTTCTGAACAGATCTGGGTGCTTCCTTTGAGATTGCGGACATATGTGAAGAAGGCCTTATGCTTCTCTCTAGTAGATGTGGCCAATTTGGACACAAAGTTGGCTTTAGAGGATTTCACTTGTGCTCTTATTTGCTTGTTCAGGCTAAGGAGAGATTGCTTCTGATTGGGTACCTGCTCCTTCTTGGTCCTGGACAGCAATTTTTTCCTTTTGTTATATAGTTTATTTTCTGCAGATGTCCACCAGACAGGTTTACTCTTCCTTGTGCTGAATGATTTTGTTCTGTCAGGTATTCCTGATTTCATGCATCTATATAAATCTCATATAGTACTTTGTTGTAGATTTGGACATTAGTGCCAGTTCCTACAGTGGGGAGGGGGCTGTGAAGCTGTTTATACCATCCCTCAGGAGGTTGTAATCAGGTTTGAAGAAGTTTTTTTGTTTGACTCTATTGGGGGGGGGGGGGGATGACTTCAAAAGTGACTACTTTATGGTTGGATCTTAACAGGGAGGATGGTACCGTAGGGGTGCTGCAGTGGTTACTCATGTTGATTAATACCAAGTCCAAGATGATATCACCTCTTACGGGGGTATCGACTAGCTGTTCCAAGGCATTTGCTCCGATAAAAATTGAGGAATCTTTGGGCATTTATGTTCTGGCATGAATAGTTTTTTCAAGCTATGGTTGGGTAATTAAAGTCACCCAGGATCAGGGTAAAGGGTTGTATCTTGACAGGTTTGAAGAGGTCCAGATAGGTGGAGTGGGCATTTTGAGTTAAATTTGGAGGCCTGTAGCTAGCTATAATTTGAATAGGGGTCAATGGTTATCTGCACCTGAAGTGTCGCCTGTAAGTCATACCGTTTGACCAGCCTGGAGGTGTGTGTGTCTTTAATATATATTGAAACTCCACCTCCTTTGGCTTTGCTGCCCACATTTGGGGCCTGAATGTATGACAGGATGAGTAACAAGGTAAGGCTGGGGTGCTCTCTGCAGCTTTGAACCAGGTTTCTGTGACTGCACAAATGTCAGCATCCTCCATGGTTAAGAATGCTTACAATGAGTGCAGTTTCATGTTTAGACTCCTAGCATTTAGCAGCATGACCTTTAATTTGCGTTTTGTTGAAATTTTTAAGTTGGTAGCATCGATCTCATGACTTTTCCTAAAAAAGGCACTATGGGGAGGCAAGGGCCTTTGCCAGAAGCCTGAAGCCCAAGTGAGACAGATGCAGGCCATCTCTAGAAAAGCATCATAGTCTGTCGATCATATCTTCACAGGCTGTCAGGTACTGGACCCCCTGGAATGACATTGGAATGACACCAGAAACTAAGCCAATTGTTAAAATCAATCATTTTCTGTTTGTATTGAGGCATCATTCTGTGTGATGGTAGAATGCTGCTTAAGGCTAAGAACAAACCTGCCTGGGACACATATTCAGCGAGCACAATCATGTAACTCTTCATATAGTTCAAGGAGATACATCTCACATCGTTCACACCAACATGGACTATGACAGAGTCATAACAGTACCTCTTGTTGAGAGACTTGAGTGTGTGTGTGATATGGCGGATTCTGGCACCTGACAAACAACTAACCGTGACTTTCTCTTTATTCAGCCTGGTGAGAGGCACATCTGTGTGTGTCACAATGGAGTCTCCTATGACTAATATGTTGGGTTTATGGTTAGGCCTTAGTGGTTGCGAGACATTGGTGTGTGGAATATGCCTGGTATGTGGTGTGGACGGTTGTGGAGTTCTCATGTGTTTTTGCCTCTGAGGTCTACTTTATTTGGGTTTGTTTTTGTTGAGAACTTTTGCATATGAGGGTGTGTGTTGTGTAGTTGTGGGTGATGTTTGAGGTGTAGCAATTGTGTTGACAACATTCTCAGTGCCAGACATACTGGCATGTGAGGGAGAGAGCATAGCCTCTAGCTTCTTTATGTAATTGCATCTCTCACAAATTGTGTTCCTAGGTGGTACTAGTAGATGGTTGTCTGTGTATATGAGGCAGTTGCTACACTGTCTCAGGATGACTATATCAACCAGGCTGGCAGGAGAAACCGTAGGAAATTGTCCATCCATATTTGTCAGAATCTGAGGGAGAGAGGCCAGGGAGAGCTAAGGGATAGATCTAAAGCCCAAGTGCTTAAACCAAAACTAAGATGATTAGAACAACGCTTAAAATTTAAATAGGCAAAAAACAAGCAGTAATAAATGCAGCAGAGAAGATGCAATTGAACACTTTAGAGAACAGGTAGCAGAAAAACCAAGATGAAGTAATAGTGTAGGAGGAGGAAATTCAAATACTGTAAAAGCAGCTGAATAAAGTCTTTTTTTTAAGAAAATATGGTTAAGAAACTATGGGGGTTGGCATTCCCAAATGTTCTCTCTGTATTGGGTAACATGAGATAATGACATTGGACTGGGAGGAATGTCCCAGGTCAAATTTACAGTAGGGGCAGGGAACTGCAAAGCCACCAAGTATAAGAACAAGACACCAACAGAGAGGGTGGGAAAGTATGCTAGAGCTCAGTGTGAATACACAGAAATCCTCTTAAAGGTAGGGCTTAAATACCAGAAGGTACAACCTGAAACAACTTTTAAAAAGCTCAAAAGAACCAGTGAGTGCTTACTCCAATCCCTAGACCAGTCAACCTTTTCCAGCCAGTGTCCAATGAACACAATCCTCTCACTAAAGTGAAGAAAGGCGTCTGCTAATCCAAGATGGCCTGGAACATGTACTCAGAACAAACACCCACTGCACACAAACAAACAGGCCCAGAGACAGCAAACCTGAATTGGGTTATGCTACAACTCCTAGCTACACTATTTTAGGCAGAAAACACTACAGAAATATTTATCACAGCAGAAAAACAGCAGTGAGACACTAAATGAAAGCTTTAAACAGATAAAGGAGCAAGGAGCCTCTACAGAATGCTTTTAACTGCAAACAAGTTATATGATACACTCATTGACAGGAAATCAGAACAAACAAACAGATGCTTAACAAATGGAGAAAATGTCTAGTTAATACCTTTCACACAGTGAAACTAGCTAAAAAAGCTTTACAAACAGTGTGACAGTAACAAAAGTGATTTAACAGGCCCTGTAAGGCAGACAATTTCAGTACAATAGTGCAGCATAGTTTATAGCAATAAAATAGATAAACAATAGTAGGCAGCAGACAATAGAAAAGTGCTATAATGGTTAGAATAAACAATAACTAGTAAAAATAAACAAAAATAAAAAAGAGGATACTTATTGTTATATATCACAGATCAGAGCTGTGGTCAGTGCCCCTCCTCTGTTCAGCTCATTGTGAATAAACAGAAATCCTCTCAAAGGTAGGGCTTAAATACCAGACAGTACAACCTGAAACAACTTAAAAAAATCTCAAAAGAACCAATGCATGCTTCCTCCAAGCCCTAGACCAGCGAACCTTTACCAGACAGTGGCCCTACGTTTTGTGCCAGGAGTGTAAGTGTGGCACACAGCACATATAAAAGCTGAAGGCTTTGGCATACTGGCTAAACGTTGGGCTATCCTTGGCAGGAGATCCCTTATGTGAGGAATACTGCAACAGTGATACGGAAGGACATCAATTTTTAACTTGGCTTGGGTCCTAGGTCTTTAAAAATCTTTCACTTACAACAGCATTAGTGAGCCTTTTTTAAATATACACAGATTCTTAGTTGACCATTCTTTTTGATTATTGGGAGCATGACAGACAGAAGAGTAGCTGGCTCAACCACTGAGCTAGTATTTTTTTTAATGTAAACTGTAGCAAGCAATTTATTACAGTTTAAACCACACATGGAGAGATATAGCACTGCAAGCAGTTTTTTACAGTTTAGACCACACATGGAGAGATGCAGTGCTCAGGTTTGACTGCAAATACAACACTGGCTTTTAAAAGCTGGTATTGCATTAAAGAGCAATTGGGATGATGGATGGCCGACTGCACCCCTTAACTTTCCCTTTCACCCCACTCTAGCTAAGCTACTGATGACTGAACACCACTCATTTGGTTCCGTCACACTTTCTATAATACCAAGACTTATATTTGTTTTAGTTCTGCCACTACTTGGATAGCAAAGGAAATGGCACCATTCTTGGTGTACTTAAAACATATGGAACAACATTTGGGTTTAGTTTGATTTTACAGATTTAAAATCAAGCAGGTCAGCTTCAATAAACATTTACACACTGACTTAATTCACCTTTGCTATTAAGCAAATACATTTTGCATACCACAGCTCTGTTCAGTAGATTATGTACACACCATGCATCAGATAAACCCAAACCTCAATTGTGCCCTCTCATCTCAGACATGGCTAAAAATATACCTATGCACTTAAGCTTGCCTGCAGGGTCACAGATTTTAGCCCCTATCTCATGCAACTGTGGACACTTTGGGAAACTTATCTATGTAGCATATGACACTACAGTGACAACAGCCCCTTTTTGTTTTACAGAGAGCAGCAAAATGGCCCAGTCTCTCACATCTGCCACATTAAGCATACTGCTCTGCCTCATTATGGTAACAATCACACCTTGTACATTTGCTTGACTTACTCTCTCACACTTCTTCACAGACGTTCTGATTAGTTTTATTAGCCTATTGTCTTTTATGGAACTTAGTGTTAACTTTGCAATTCACTTCACTCATCATTTGCCGTGTTCAAATTAGCATTCTGCCTTTTAACCAATTCAGCCTCTCTAGTTATTTGTACTGCCTTTTTCTAAAGTTAGATTAACCTCAAGCTGTAATTTTTGTGGCACTTTGAAATCAGCCAGCCAAATCACAATCTTGTCTCTTATTTGTTCATATTTAGGGCCAGTAAAACCACAATTATCTGCTAGTTCATGCAGTCATCAAAAAAAGAAGTTATGTACTCACCATAACGTTACATCTGTATTGATTTTTCATCTCTCCTCATATGTGGGGTCGGATCTTAGACCTCGGATCCCACTCAACCATTAGCAAGCTTGTGGCAACCAAAAAGCTCTTGGGTACCTCCCTCTTGTCCATAATGCATTTGTCACCATTACCTCTGATCTTGTTTGCTGTAACTATGTTAGTAAGAAGAAAAGGGTTAGAACTCAACACACACAGAGCCTTAAGTGAAGCAATTTCTGGAGCTAATAGAATTAAATCTAACCCTAGACATCTTCCTCCCGTTCAACCAGGTGTCTAAGGATGGGGGCAGGAAAGTGGGGTTGTGAGGAGAGATGAAAAATCGACAATATAGATGGAATGCTATGGTGAGTACATAACTTCTTTATCTGATATTGTCAGTTTTTCATCCTCACCTCACATGTTAGTCAGAGTCCCCAGCTACCTTTATCCAGGGTGATCTCACATGACAATATCCCTCAGAACCACTGCACCAAAGTAAGCCCTTCCCCTGGAGACCAAATCTAATATGTCCCTGGAGACCAAATCTAATATGTAAGGAGTAATAAAAGTATGATGGTTTGACTGAGTAGCTGCTGCACAAATATTGTCCAAGGAAGCATTGGACTGAAAGACTGCAGATGTGGCCATTGCTCTAGTTGAATGGGCCCAAATGGCACTGTGGGTTTCATGCCCTTTGAAGAATAAAGGAAATGCAACTAGAAAGCCACTTGGATAAAGCAACTTTGGTAACTGGAAGGCCTTTCTTAGGCCCTGTGAATGCAACAAACAACTGCTTTGTCCTCTGAAATTATTTGGTTCTATGTAAATAGAAACATAACTATCTATGAACATCCAATAGATGCAGAATACATTCCCCTCTGTTACTAAAATCAGGAAAGAAAACAGGCAATTGAATAGCCTGATTAAGATTCGCTTGAAAGACAACTTTGGGCAAGAAGGAGGGGTGGGTACACAATGAGACTCTATCCTTATGGGAAATTATATACAAAGGTTCAGAAGACAGGGTTTGAAGATCTGAAATCTATCTTGCTGATGTGACAGCCACCAACAATAGTGTTTTCCATGAAAGATACTTATCACAAGATGCAGCAGGTTTGAAGGGAGGCTGAGTAATGAGACGCAAAACCAGATTTAAATCCAAAGGGGGAGAAGTGTCCTTGACAGGAGGTTTTAACAATAAGGTCCCTTTTAAAAATGCTTTGCAAAGTTTGTGGGAGTTCAAGGAGGAACTGTACTTTAATGGTAGATACCACTGCCCCATTATTGAAAAGATGGTCTAGGAAGTCCAAAATGAAATGAATAGGGGCTGTGATGGGATCTATGTTGTGTTGCTGTGCCCAAAAGACGTATCTCTTCCATTTACTCCTATACAGTTTCTGAGTTGATGGCTTATGGGATGACATCAAGATATGACAGACTTGGGAGGAGAGCATAGGTTGTCTGGCGATCAATGGAACTAGAGGAACCAAGCTGTCAGCTTGAGATTGTAAGGGTTGGGATAAGTCATTTCTGTTGGGTCTGACAACAGGTCTGGAGAAGGGTCAGAATCCAGGGTTCCTTCTGAAGATGAGGCCACAGGAAGGGAAATCAGATCTGTTGAGGCCAATATTGGGCAATGAGGATAACTGTCCTCTTCAACCTTTTAGCTTTCTGAAGGAACTTGGGGATCAACAGAATTGGGGGAAGGCCTATAGAAGTCCGGGGGGACAATTGTGTATCAGAGTGTCCCTCTGGGTTTGCTCCTGTGGGGGAATCAGGGTGAAGTAAATGCTGCATTTGTTGTTGAGGGGAGAGGTGAAAAGATCACAGCAAGGCTGGCCCCACATGCAGAAACTGTGGTCTACCACATTTTAATTGAGGGACTCGTGTGGCATGAGAATGGCTCTGCTCAGTTTGTCCGCTATGACGTTGGATCTCCCTGGAATATGCATTGCTATAAGAAAGCTGTTGGATGAGATTGCCCACAGCCATACCCCAAGCACTTCTCGACATAGAGGGTATGATCTGGTCCCACCTTGTTTGTTTATGTACCATACCACTGACATGCTGTATGACTGGATCGCTACCATTCCCAGAGGAAGGATGGTCTGAAATGCCTGCAACGTTAGAAGCACTGCCCTCATCTCCAGGATGTTTATGCAGAGCTTGGCCTCGTCTGTGGACCACGTACCTTGGACACTCTTCCACAGATAATGACCCCCCCCCATGTGGGAAGCATCCAAGTCATTGTAGCCTGTGGTAGAGGCGCAGCAAAGGGTCATCCTCATGTCACCTGCTGAAAATGAATCCATCATGAGGGGTCTTTTTTGCATGTTTCTGTTATAAGAATCCAATAGGACACTGGATGATGCATTATTGACCACTGGGAGGCTAGAAGCCACTGCAAAATCCACATGTGAAACCTGGCCAGGAGGACTAACACAACTGCTGCAGCCATGGAACCTAAGGCCTGAAGAACATAACGGGCAGGTACTCTTTTGTTTCTGATCAACCTAGCAGTCTGTCACTTGACCGTTAGTACTCTAAAAGGGGGAAGTTTGGCAAATGTCAGATTCCTTTCTAACAGGGCTCCTATGAACTCTAACGTTTGAGTGTATCATGATGAGATTTTTGGTATTTTATTGTTATGCCTAGTTGTGAGCACAGCTGAAGAACACAGTCTCTTGCATATACGAGTAGATGCCTAGTTGGGGGAGAAATGAGCCAATTGTCTAAGTAAGGAAACACTTGAAATCCTTGTCATCTCAGGTGAGCTGCAACCACTGCCATGAATTTGGTGAACACTCTGGGGGAGGTAGTGAGACCAAAGGGCAGCACTGTGAACTGTTAATGACTGGCTCCCAGCCAGAAGTGCAGGTATCTTCTGTTGCATCTGTCCATTTTTATGTGGTAGTATGCATCCTGAAGATCTACAGAACACATCCAATTGTCCTGTTCCAAGAAGGGAAGTTTGGATCGTACCAAGACCATTCGGAACTTACTGCAACGGACAGATTTGTTTAATTTGCTGAGATCCAGAATCAGTCTCTAGCCCCTTGTTTTCTCTGGCACGAAAAAGAACCTTGAAAAAGTTCTGAATCCTCTCTGGTGTGGGGGGACCTCTTCGATGACTCTTTTTTTCTAGCAGATTCAGAATTTGCGAAACTGCTTTGACTGGGTAGAACATCTGGAATTTTCTTGTTGGGAAGAGGATGTTGAGAGAAGGGAATTTGATAAGCCCTGGATATTATCCTCTGCACCCATACATCGGAAGTTAAGTTCTACCAGGCTCTCCAGTGCGGGGATAGATGACCCCTGATTGCCTCCACAGGCAGACAACTGGGCCTCCTTTCAGGAGCGCTGAAAGGGGTTCTGGAAGAATGGTTCCTGGGAACCCTGATTCTGCAGACCTCCTGTGCCCTGAGGGCAACATCATCCATTGTTTCCCCCTCTGTTACTGGGGGAAAACTCTCCACGTGTGTCCTGGTAAGACCCTTGTGACTTTTTGGACCACATTTTCCTGCTACCTCTCTGACCTTTAAGATAAGATCTTTGAGGAGCTGACAAACATATGTCCATGGCAGAAAGGGTTTTACCTTCCTTCTCACACCTGGATAGTGTATCCTTGACTTTGGGCCCAGACAGAGATGTACCGTCAAATGGAGTGTTGACAAATGAAGAATTAAAAATCTCTGCAAAATTGCAAAGGTGCATCCAGGCATGGCTCCTCATGGAAATGTCGGAACCCGCCACTCTGCTCGTTCCTTCAGCAGTGTGTGCAATAAGCCGGTTTACCTTTGAATGAGTGAATTGCATATATGCGAATGGTCATTTCCATGAACCATAATGCCGAAATACGGACAACATCGAAGAATCAAATGTCGAAAATGGTTGGTTGGAAAACCATTTCCGACATTTGATCCATGTGTTTGAATAGGAAAAAAGCATTCACTTATTTGCCATTCAAGCACATGGTGAATTGGAATTGTGTTTTTTTGCAGCTGCACTTATGACATTTTGCACATCGCACATACGGCTTTCAACGAAATAAAGGTAAACCAATAAGCCTCATGGAAAAGTTTGAAATTGAATGAAGGGTGGCTAACTGGGAAGTTTCCTTTTCATTAGCTCCCTCAGCTACTGGTCCTTGAAGTGTATCTAAAAGCTCCTTGATCAGATCCCTTTCTAACCTAGTGAAATGAGATAAGTAATTCAGAGAATACAGAGCAAAGGTCACTGAGAAGAAGACATGCTTCCCACATCTATCCATCATCCTAGAATCTTTATTAGGAGGATGGATAGTAGAACTCTCATCAGAAAGCTCTTTCTTGGTTGCTGCCACCACAACCATGGCATCTACTGCAACCCCCTTAGTCCAAAACCCTTATTCAGAGGAGCAGTAATGATCTTGTTTGGTCTCCGGGAACAGGCTTGATGGAATCTGGGGTCTCCCATGCCCGCCCTGAGATTAGGTCTATAAGCTCATCAGTGGGCAGAGTCACCCAAGAGGTAGAAGGACGGGAACCAGAGGCGGCCAGGTACACTGACTCCTCAGGTGAGGAGTTGCTGGACTTCTAGTCACCCCTCTGCCTGAGAATTTCTAGAATACTCCCAAAGGAAACATCCTCGGGAGGTGACCATGGGGAACCCTCACCTTCATCAAGGTTGGTGTCTTCAGTGGCTGACTCATCTGAGGAGTCTAGGTGCTTCCTTTTGCATAACCTCTTCCAAGGAACCTCCTCAGTGGGACAGTCTGGGGTGTCATGACGGGTATCCTGGCACTTAGGTTCCTATTGTCCCTGTGGAGTGAGATGGGCTGAAGAATAGCGCCAAGTGTCTGCCTGGGATAATGGATCTGAAGGGGGGGAGGTGACTTTGCTGGTGCAGAGACAGCCATAGCCCGCTCCAAAGACTGACCACTCCTGGAAGGATGAGGACTCCAGACCAGAGAAGCCATACTGTTGGGACAGAGATCCCCCCATTCCAGAAAACAGCTCACCCAGGGCAGAAGCCATACCCAAGCTCACTTTCGCAGAATCCCCGAGGACCACTGACTCCTCTGACAATCTGGGGGTTGACTGGACTGGAGGTCACAGAAGCTCACTTTGGCTTTGGGTACTCTCCAGCTCTGAAAAGGTCAATAAGCTTCGAGCTGAACTCTGATCCAAGGAAGCTAGCATCATGGAATCTGAAATCTAAGTCACCAGGCGTATCAGATCCATGGGCTCCAAAACTTGCCCTGAATTCGAAGGAGGGAGTAGGGGAGTGAACATCTTGGGTAGACCTGGAGCCAAAAGGGCTGAGGTTGAAGGGGACCTAGTGATACCCTGTGCTCATAAGATCTTGTGCATCATCTGCTCCACTTCTTCTTCTGTAGTACTGCTGGTAGAACGAGAGGACATAGCAGCAGGAGATCTCAGCCTTGACAGGAAGGGGAACAGTACCCTTGAATGTACTAGATCATATGGAGGAGAGTACCGTGCCCTTGGTAAGTACAGTATCAGTTTGAAATGACTAAACATTGGATCCAACCCCAATGTATCTGACCCATCCTTGTCAAATGAAGTCGGAGCCGAAGGAGCCTGATCCGATGAAATAACAGTTGGTGCAGACAGCTCTGACTGGATTCGAGATTCCCCAGAGGAGGATTTATAGAAATTGAAGAAAAAATTATAGCCTGACCCAAGAGCTATTGGAATGTCCACGTCTTCCCAAAGCAGCAAACGACATCTGAGGTAATGGGGACAGGTGCACTGTAGGTAAGGGGGAGGTACCAAAGAGGTTTTTGGTTGCCATGAGTTTGCTAATGGCTGATCTCGGATCCAAACTCACATGTGAGGAGAGGATGAAAATTTGACAATATCAGATCAAACTCTTCCACACATACTTCCCTTAATTGTACACATCTGTGAAAGCATGCTCTGTCATATATTATATTTATTTTTAAAGCAAATCTGTTCACTAGGTTTGCTAATTAGACAAAAATGTGTGAATCTCTATTTCCAGCAAGGTCAACAAAATGGTTTAATGAGTCAAATTACACTGGTGGTTTAAACTGCATCATGGCAGAAGACACTCAGTATTTTAACAAAAAACTTTTTCAATTTAGTAAAACAAGGATTTTGCAAGGGAAGATAATGATTTTTGATAATGGCAGCTAACTATGAGCACAAGTGGATCATGGTTCTGTAACCTGTGAAAACATTCTTCTGTTCTGGTCATCAAGAACATCCCACCTTCTGACACTATGTCAAGTGATGCTAAAAAACACAAACTGCTTCTATTGAGGATCATCTCATAAATTCCAAGACTCAACATGAGTTTTGAAAAATAGCTAACTTTATTACAAACAACATGGCAACACAACATAAACAATGTTAACACTTTGGCATCTCACACCTAAGTACACAACAGCTTAATACTTACAATGCACTACGGTACAGACTTGGAAACACCACACATTTATTAAAAGGAAAATCTCATTATTTACATATGCACAACATGCATACATGCATTTAGCAGCTTCAATTCACTTTCCATTGCAGTAGCCTTGATACTCCCAGTGACAATTTAGGGCCCAGGGAAGAAGCCAATGAGGTGAAGGGCTGGGGGGTGAACTCTGGACACCCTAGAAACCCAGGGGGATGAGATAAAAAAAGCTGTAGCTGGGACTTTAGAAAGGCCATCATCATTTTTTCCCAGTCAGTGGGTACACATGGGCTATACACTGACATGAAGAACATAATGGAAAGGGCAGAAGTATGCCTTTAATGAAGGTATTTAGATAACTCCTGGTTTGAGGAGAAGCTACCCAGTCTTTTCCTCAAAGCCAGTTTAAATAACCCCAGATGGTAAGGCCGGTCAGCTTCTAATGGGGGCGTACCCTGGAAGGTCTTGATTCAGCCAAAGAAGAAAAATTGAATCTAAAAACTTTGGCTGGCGAAGGAACATCTCTACTGTGGCTCATGCCCTCCTCTTATCTTCTTCTTCTTTCAGCTTTCTTGTCTTCCTTAGGAGTCTTGCTCTTAAGAAGGCACTTCAAAATCAATGTATTCCTCCTGTCTAGCAAGATTTACAAGCTTACAAATGTTACAATCTTCAGTTAGATGCTCCAGCCCCAGCAAATCACTCATAAACTGAGTATCCTGGGGTGGAATTTTTAGTGCACATTTTCTGCATTTTGAAAAAAAAAAAACAGCTGTCTTATCTCATTCCATTGTGATGTACAATATATTTCAAATACAATAGTCAAAACCAAACAAATAATAGAGTTAATGACTCTATATGTATGTAAAGAGCAGAAGTCAAACTGGATAAATATTTCAACTTAACCAATGTTAATAAAACAATGGCAATAACAATGTTGTTGACTCTCTCTGTAAAATAGACCAATGAATAACACAGATAGTTAAAAATACTTTGCTCAGAAAACTGAGCTTAGAACTCTCTGTGAAATTAAAAGGAGGAAAGGAAATTCCAAAAAATAGGAAAGTAGGGTAGAAGTGGCCTACGTGGGAATGTGCAGTGACTGAGGTGAACGCAGAATTAATACATCTTAGTTATCAAGATACTGAATGGTTGAAAAATTATACTATGTTTTAAAATAACATGAAGGAAAAAGTGACTTATCTTGCCATAAAGACTGAAGGAAGCAAGTTTAAAACTCTTAATTACTCGAGGTGCAAGGGATCCATGTTCAGTGGAAAAAATGGCAATGAGGTTTGGAGAAGCAACTAATTAGTACATTATGGGAAGAGAGGAGGCAATAAAGCTTGCAGGAGATTCTAGGCATTGTCATGAAAAGGTACTTGCAGGGACCAGTTCAAGTACTGCAGTGAACAGAATGGATCAACTCAGTTCAAGTGATTAGTACTGCAAGGTAGAGGACCAATAAGTCTTCTGTGGTTATCACTTATGCTTTTATGTCATCAGAATGACATATATTCTGGCACTCAATATTATACACCATCAAGAGAAACATACCTGATGAATTATTTCTGCCACAGGTAGCTGCTCCATGTATTTTAATGGTTCACTTGATATCTCTTTATTAAGGGATCTGAAAAACAGTGAGATTGGCAGCAGCATTAAAACAATCTGAAAATACAGAAAATACAAAACACAAAATACAAT